>NC_048301.1:104197755-104430625 GCF_013100865.1 Trachemys scripta elegans | reverse complement strand
AAAACAAACAAACAAACAAACAAAAAAACCCAAGCATCGCCCTGCTACCCCATGATTGGCCGCCCCTTACAAGGTGCCGCCCCAAGCATGTGCTTGGTCAGCTGGTGCCTGGAGCTGGCCCTGGCTAGGCAAGCTAACATACTTTCTGGGCCAGCAGCCATTAATGAAAATTCTGCCCTTGATTGTTCTACGTGCTACTCCTTTTGAAATTGGTGGGTATTGCAGCTATTCAACCCAGGGCAAAATTTAGCCTAATGTTTTCAAAATTAGCTATCTTTCCTGCAGATCACAACAAAAAGGAGGGAGACAAATGATGGAGAGGCAATAGTGAGAGAGGAAGGAAAGAGATAATGGGCCCAATGCAATGCCCACTGAAGTCTTTCCATTGAGTTCAATGGATGTATGATCAGTATTAGAACTCTAATATACATAATACATGCATTTTTAAAACTCATCAGTGGTTGTGCTTATGTTTGTTAATACTAAAGATGAGGCCAAATGGGGGCTGACATTTTGGGGAAGTCAGGATTCTGTAATGGTTCTGAACAGTGTGACTTGAGCCCCTCCTTCTGTACACAGATCTTTAAAGTGATTTTAAAAGATGTGGAAACATTTATCCATTTTATGCCAAAATAAATGAAAGCACATTTCTTAGTTATGAGCATTTAACCAATTACTCTGTATTTGTGACTCAGAGCTAGGATTCAGATTTCCTTGGATTCAGCCCCAGAAATAAATGTGCTTCAGGGGGGAAAATTTATATTATACAATAAAAAACCTAAGTAGCATTCGTTCAGTCCCCTCCATTCCATTTAGAAAATGAGGAAGTCAGGAGATTAGATGTCTCATTTTGTTCCAACAATGAAAGGGATACTATCTGCACCTATGACTAGGTTGAAATTCAGATATGCTTCCCAACATTAACTGTATTGATTTATGGGCACCATTGATTAATTCACTATGCTCAGACACGCGGGTTTCAGAATGGCATGTGCTGTCGTATTTAACAGGGCTGCTTACTAAAAAAAAAAAAAAAAAAAAAGAGAGACAGAGAGAACTTGGGTGTGTATGATTGATAGCTTTGTTGATGTGCAGGGGAAATATATTGGTTGGCCTTTATGGGCAGTTTATTGAGTGTATTTTTGTTAGGTTATATTAATTTTATTTTGGTGTCCCCAGCTATGGAGTAGGCATGGGTTTTGAATCAGAGACCCTTATATGAACTCCTCCAAAAGTTGGAGTTGGAGAAGTTTGTTTTGAATTCTAAATGCAAATCCTGATCTTAAACTAACAATTAGGTCATCTCTGCATAAAGTGCTGAATCAGAAACCCAAATGCAACCACGCCTGAACTCCTGGGTTGATTCAACATCTGGATGAATCTAAATCTGAATTTTGCAACCCAAACTCATCTCAAAGAAAAAGACAAAGAGCTAGTTGAAGCCTTAGGTGTGGCTTAGCTGTCCTGCTGTCTTCTAATCCTGGCTCTGACAATGACCTTGTCCATGTGACATCAACCTCTTTGCTAACTAGCCTCTCTGTAAAATGGGGATGAGACTAACCATCCTTGGGATAGAAGAATTAGTTAATGGAGTTGATTCATCTCCACTGGTGCAAACTGTACACACACATAGCTTGCTCCAGTTGGGGCTGCTCCCCTGGGAGGAGTGCTAACCGTGTTTGCAATGCCAAACTCCCCCTCTGGGTTTTATTAGTGATGTGAAGTTTCAAACTACAATCAGAATCTCTCAAGCCATGCTGGTGTTGGTTACCTGACGATACTCTGATTCCGGGCATCCTGTGGGTGCTGTGGCTTCTTTCCCCTTCTCACTTCATCCAGTGTCATCCATGTTGGGGGCTGTCAGGCCCCCGCCCCAGCAGAGCAGAGGGTGCACCATCACAGATTCCCTCTCAAAGAAGACTGGTTGCCACTGGGAATCTTTTGCTGGTGGAATCGGGCATAGCCCAGAGCAGGATCAACTCCAATGTTCTCAATTTGCTTTGAAGATGTAAAGAGCTAAGTATTATTATTTCATTTCTGGATTTGCCACACTGGTCAGAAAATGGTCCATCAAATCTAAAGTCATCTCTCCAACAGTGACCAGACCAGTACTGGATCCCTGAGAGGAAGGTAAAGCCCTTTTCATGAACCTGCAGTACTGGAAGAGCAGGGTAGAATTCCGCCTGACAGATGAGTTGAGCATTAAAACAAAATCAGAAGCTCTTAATTCTTAAATTTTGATGTCCAGAGCCACTTTATAATGCAGCAACATATGGTCAAATTAAACAGGCCTGCATGCGCTTCCCACCAAAGGCCTAGGTAGTTAATTGCCTTGTCTCCAAATTGCTGTATATTTTCAGCAGTTTGCCCTCAGCCAGTCAGCCTTTTCTTAAATTATATTTTACTTCTTATTTCAGTGCTTAATTTGTGCCAGGGCTGAGGCCCGGCACCTCTGGGCTGGGCAGTTCATAGCCCTGGCACCTCTGGGCTTGCTGCATCAGTTATTAATGTAAAAAAATTGCTTGAGGCCTGGCACCTAATAGCTTGAGCCTTGGCACCTCTTTCATTACAAATTAAGCAGTGCCGTATTTCCCTGTGGCCTAATCCATTCTGTAATCAGCTAGGCCTCCCCCATCCCTCAGATGGAAAATAAAAAGAGGGGCTCTTGGAGGTTTGCTATTAACAGTTAAAAAAATGACTTATTTTTAAACAAATCATGGGACTGAAAATAAAACCAAACATTTTATGTTGCCTGTGGAGAGGCAGCAACTTCTCCATAGTTAATGTTGCATCCAGTTTCCGTTCTATTTTAGCACACTATAGCTTTGGCTTGGACAACTGATTTGGGCTCCAAATTGCCAGATTTATGCTGAAGGGGAAATGAGAAACTCTCTGCGTAATACATATGGTCTATTTGTGGTCAGATAAAGTATTTATGGGGACTTGCATTTGAGAGTGATCAATAAGTGTCATTAATCTATATATTTAGGGCCAGATACTCAGCAGGTGTAAACTGGTGTAGCTACATTGACTTTAATGGACACCAATTTTAACCAGGTAAAATGCTGACCCAGAAAGTTTAGGTTTCTTTTTCAAAAGGTTTTGGCTTTTTTGAATATTGTGAGATTTCTGCTAAAAAAACCACTTTGCATTTTGGGTCAAACTTAAGAGTTGGCTTGCCATGCTGTGGTAAAATACACATTCTTTATACTTGATCAGAAACATTGCAGACAGTGTCAAATATAGGATGCCTTTAACTAATCATTTCCTTGCTTTTAAGTGCATTGGTTTTGTAAATTATCCGATAAGTAACTACATGGGCACTTAACTGATTTTTTAAAATAAAGATTTTTGGTTTTTGAATTTCTCAAGATGTTTTTTATTTTTATTTGTTTGGGGTTTAACATTTTTTCTTCTTTTCTGTAGGTACATGCAGACAGCCAGATCTACAGCTGGGTTAAATTAGCATCTTTCCATTGACCTCAATATGAGCTACAGTCCTCTACAACAGCTTTTCAGCCAGCCCATTGTGTTTTAAGTAGAACTAGGGTGACCAGATGTTCTGATTTTATAGGGACAGTCCCAATTTTTGGGTCTTTTTCTTATATAGGCTCCTATTACTCCCCACCCCTGGTCCCGATTTTTCACATTTGCTGTCTGGTCATCCTAAGTAGAACTAATTAAAAATTACATCATCTTTCATGTTTTTGTCAAAAAAAAAAAAAATGATTTTTTTCAGAAACCAAAACTTTTCACTTTAAAGAACAGAACCATTCCTGTGTTCAGTGTTTGACAAAGCCCCAACATTTTTTGACAATAATTGATTTTTTCATAAAAATTTCCATTTAATCCAAAAGCCATTTTGCTGTTAAAAAATTGTATAGATAGGTTACTAGATTCTCAAAAGAATGCTGGCCAAACTAATAATGGTTTCTGCAGCACTCTGCTTTATTCAGTACACACCAAATAGAGTATTTTCATTTCCTGGTTAGCCACACATACATACACAGCATAGCCCTCCATTCCTCTAAATATTAGTTAAAAAATACTAAAAATAAATCAAAGCAAACTAAGGCTCATATCCAGGATTAGAATCTGCATGCATGAATATACAAATCAGATAACTGCCTTTTTTTTAGTCAATGTAGCAAATATATACACCAACAGACCTGCCATAAAAGCTCTGCCAAATTGTAATTTAATCTGATTGGCTCCTATGAGCATGTGACAATCACTTGCTCACCTTCATAACCAGACCTGCTCAACAGTAGAAGGGAAAAGATGCAAGTGAAACACTTTGCAGATCATTTTTGTGTTAAAAAAAAAAAAAAGGTACACCTTTGAACTAGCCTATTACAGAACAACCATAAAACATCTGATTTAAGCCACGAGTGATTGCTATGTACTTTACAGAAATATGGAGCAAAACCATGGCAAAGAAATAACTTTGTTGCATGTAATAAATACATGCCAATGACCACAGCATGATCCTATCCTATTAAAAAAATTAGAAAGGCATTTCCATAATATCTCTGTTTTACTTACTGTTCTTGAGAGATAAACATCACAATTAAAAAAAACTTCAAGAGATCAGACCATTCTAGACCAGTTGGTGTAAGTCAGCAGAGTTCTACAGAAGCCAGCCAAAGCTATAGCTGCACCAGTGCGAATGACTAGTGCAGACTGGATAAACCACTAGAAGCCATGATTTGCACAAATGCAGGTTAACCCCAGTATGACACAAGCAAAAGCAGCACTGACATGTCCTCACTAGGGGTCCTCACAAGCGTGTCCTCACTAGGGGTTTGCATTTCTGCATCTACACCAGGGGCTGTAATCAGGTAAAGTCCACAGTTTATACAAGGATGAGGAACTTGAGGCACACACAGATGAATGACTTGCCCAAAATCACACAGGAAGTCTGTGGAAGCCAGGCCTCTTTTACAATGAGAGAAATTGGATAGCTGATGGGAAGGTATTGAAATAAAACAAATGAGCCATGAACGCATCCATCCAAGCCATGCGATATTATGTTTGTGCGGGGTGCGGGGGCAGGGGGGAGGGAAGAGTTGGATTCTCCATATTGGAGCTGATGTTTGACTAAAGGTTAATGCATTAAATCATTTGTCCTTAACCATAGTCTTTCATGTCTTCGTCCCTAGCCAGAAAGGGCAATACACCTTGTAAAGAGGGTGAGACGTTAACTAAATCCTCCATTTAAAAAAAATTAAATTAACCTTTGCTGGCATTTTTCAGGTGGACACAACATTGCATAAGGGCATGAAGAATGAGCAGTTACAGTCCAAACCGGGGGTTGGCAACCTACGGCACACGTGCTGGGGCTGGGTCGCTCCACTTCCTGCCACCCGGTGATTGCAGGGCGGGCCCGACCCCTCACACATGGGGCGTTGGGAAGTGGAGTGACCTGACCCCAGCCTGCTCCACTCTGCTCCCCTGGCTCCCAGCCTTGGGACTGGGGGGTAGGGGGGAACCGCCCCCCAGCACTCACTGGCAGTGCAGAGTAGGTTGGGGCCGGGTCGCTCCACTTCCCGCCGCCCGGTGAGTGTAGGGTGCACCTGATCTCTGCTGCATTGTCCCCTGGGACAGCGGCATATTATCACCAAGGCCGACACAGCCTAGGCCGGCAAATTTGCAGGGGTGGCAAATTTATAATAGCAGCGTTTTTGTAATCGCAGCATCAGTGACACCGCAACTCTATCAATCATAGTGCGTATTGAAACCACCAATGACAGCGCAACGCCATTTAGTAAATATACTCGCGAGAATCTTAAAAGTAATATGACCGGAAGGAAGAAATTAAGCGCTTCTCAATTTAAAAAAAATGCTATACAAAAGAAAGAAAGGGAAAATGAAATGATAGCAAAAATGCACAAAATAGATTCCTTTCTTGTATCAGTTAGTGCCGAACGCGGAGTTTTGGATCCATGCATGGTCCCACGCTATAAGTGAAATCACGCTATACAGACACGCGTTCAAGCGAGGGTCCGCAGTACTTGTAATTTTATTTATAATAAAACCTGTAAATGTTCAATTTTAATGATATTTAGATTCATTTTAGTTCAAACAAATTTGTAAAAAAACTAAAACAACTTCATATGGGCCTGGGAGCAGCAATTATTGCAGGGCCTGGGGCGGCAAAATCATTAATCCGCCACTGCCCGGGGATGTTGCTCAGGGGAAGGGGTGGAGTGGGGGTGGGGCTGGAGAAGACCAGGGGTGTGAAGAGGCGGGGCAGAGGCAGAGGCTTTGGGGAAGAGGCGGAGCAAGGGTGGGGGTAGCTTTCCTGGCCGGCTCAGCTGGCCGGGGATCAGGCTGGTCAGGGCCCCTTCTGACTCTGGGCCCAGTGCCATGGTAAACTCGGTACTGATTAGAGGGTAAATAATTCTGTTGTCTGGTCGATCACATTTAAAAGAATCTCTTCTTTTTGTCCTTACAATAAGAGAAAAGTGGCTGGAATTCATGGAGTTTGCTTTGCAAAGGGCCAAGCTAACACATTGCATATCTAGCTGGCAGTCAAACTGAGGGAGCAGAGATGTGGTGAGAACAATCCCAGCTAGCTTTGCAGAAGATCCATTGTACATTGAGGTGCATGGGTTGAAAGAATCATTCTTGGCTCTCTCCTTTTTAAAGCATATTGTAAAACTTCTTTGCCAAAACAAGCAAGGTTTTCTCCACACCACTGGGAAGCTTCTTCCCCTTTTAGGCCCCAGCTGAGGTACTCTACTGATGTGATATCCACACAGAAGGCCACAAATATATCTTCTTGGATCAAATCTTAAAACTTGTCTGAAGGCCTAATTCAAAAGCTGATTTAATTCATTGGAAGGTCTCCCATTGGATTTAGTGGATATTTGATCGGCCTTAATGAGGCTTCAATCTAAAAAGGACACCAGGGGGATACTTTTTTCAACATAAATGGCATTCCTGACAGGTCCAATTTCAATTTAAGACATACACACAAACCCCGAGGGAATTTCAAAACTAATTGAAAATTAGTGGCCAACCATGTGTCAGGGTGGCAGTATAAACTGAAAAGTGATATTTCAGTTACTATTCCAGTTATTAATCTGGGCTTTTGGATCACACACAGTAAACACACTCCATGTTTCATAGTCTGGCTCCATGTGTTACGTATTATTCCTGAACTGTACTCACAACACGTCAGGCTTCTGAATGAGTATTGATAGTACATGTTTCAAATTATAGCTCAATAATATTCTAGTCACAGATTCACAACACACAGCTTAACATATCCTCTGTTGCACACACATTAATAGAATTATGTTTTTAAATACAACAGATACATAATTGAAGAATTAAAATCCTCATGAAACAAGATTACTGTTAAAGATTGAAGTTACTCTTTAAATGTCGATATCCTCTTTGACCATTTTAAAGTTCCATTCTGTTAAATACCAAAATAATTTGCAAGACTGCATTCTGAACTAACATATTACAAAACTATATTCGCTAAAAGAGCCTTTTTAAAGTTCCCAAAGCACAAAACGATGGGACCCTGCCCCCCTCAAGGTCAAAGACACTGTAAAAGGACCCCTTTTATTTTGCTCTTTTGTTTAAACTGACCGATGTTCACCATGCTGCAGCATTTGTTTCAGGACTCATCCTCAGCCTACCATGCACCTGGGAAGGACTGAGGGTTGGGAAGAGTTGTGAGTGTTAAGAGGTGGGAAATGTGTTGATTTTTTGATGTTTTAGTAGTTAATCTTTACCCTTTACTTTCCCATATCCTATTATCCTGCTCTCAGTAAAATCCCCTTTGTTATACTATTATTTTTGAGCGGTTATTTCTTTTTTGGGGGGTTGCAGTGATGTACTTTATCATTTCATGCGTACTGGGTTTTAGACTCCTGGCTGGCAATAGTAACATTAATCATTTCCCCAAGGGACAGCACCCCTTGTGTCCCAGGTACAGTGATGAGTCACCTTGGGTGGAGGCACCAGGCATCACAAAAAGAACCCAGGACCCAACCCATGTGAGGAGAGGGGGAGAAGCCACTCCAATTAGCAAGCACCAGGGAGGAAACTGGAGCCACACCTCAGGGGAGGGGTTCCACTGTAATTGACACACAACAGTAAAACACTTTAGAAGACACAAACTTAAAATAAATCCCTGATAAAGCCACCTTTTTTAAGGACATGTCTACATTAGAGTTCCTCCCCCCCCCCCACAGCTTTACGGCTGTATTGTCAACTGCAAGAATTTTTTTAAAAAAAATCAGGCTCTGAAAATCATGAGAAAAACTCATTTTGTGTTATTTTTGAGTCTTCATTGTTCATGTTTCCAACAGTTCTCCACAACCCATGAGTGCATTATAATTTTGGTTTAAAATGAAAGCGGAGGTTCTGATATTCACATGACTCCAGAAGCTTGATCTTTAAGAAAAACTCCAAGTATCGTGAGGTGCATGATAGGACCACAAGAGTTTGCAACACTGCTACCATGGTTGTTATGCTGGTTATACTTTGACTAGTGGGAGCTGAAGGGTAGATAAGGTTAAAGAAGGATCATTCTGATCATCTGTCTGACTGTCTGTATAACACAGGCCACAGGACTTTCCTGATTTAATTTCTGTTTGAACTAGAATATCTCTGTTAGGAAAATACCCAATCTTGATTAAAAATTGCCACTGATGAAGAATCCTGTGCCAGAAGCTACTGACATTTTAACCTCTGTGCCATCTAGACCTATTCTGAACAGAATAGGAAAATATAGTGGTTACAAAATCAGTAGCTGATTTACATTAGTGGTCCCAGTATTGCTACCTCTAGTGGAGATGCACCAGCAGTAACAACAATGGGGAATTGGAAAATAAAATAGTCTAGTGTGGACACAATAGGAGAGGTGTCATCATTATCATCTTACATCCCACCTAACAAATGTCTGGTTGCTTTCAGAAGCTTCGCATGTAAAACTAGAGTTGGTCATAGTTATTTGTTCAAAAACACTTTTAAATGAAAAACGGCCCTTTTCCCCAAAACATTTTAATTTCCTTTTCAATTAAAAACTGAAAATCAATTCTATTTCTCCCCATACACCATTTTCTCTCCCTTGTTTCCTTTTCCCCCGGCTCTTATTTTACCACCAAAGGGTGGCAGGGAGAAGCAAAAAGGGAGAAAAAAGTAAAAGAAGGAAGAGAAATGGGAGAAAAGTATATTTTTTCAATTTTCATTTTTGGATTTTTGTAAAAAAACAAACAAAAAAAACCCCACAACCCCAATTGAAAAACAAAACCCTCAGTGAAAATGTTTGGGGTGTTTTTTGTTTTTTTTTTTAAACAGATGAGAGAGAGCAAGCGAGGCAGGAATCATCTTTAACTTGAAAGAT
Organism: Trachemys scripta elegans; assembly: GCF_013100865.1. Taxonomy (NCBI): domain Eukaryota; kingdom Metazoa; phylum Chordata; order Testudines; family Emydidae; genus Trachemys; species Trachemys scripta. Next base: position 104,421,258 of record NC_048301.1, on the reverse strand, counting down.
ATTCTCTAATGGATGAAACATTTTATTCCCCTCCCTCAGATTTTATTTTTTCCACTATTTGTAACCAGGGCATCACTGGTTCAAATAGCACATGACTTAGAAACATTCAGCAACCCCCAAAATATGAGGCAATAACACAAGCTGTGAGCTTCTCAGAACAATTACCTTCTTGCATGGCTGGAAAACACCTAGTGCATTGTAAGTGCTACCACAAGCAAAAATACTACTATACTAAGGGCCTGATCTGGTGCTCACTGACATCCTTTGAAAAGCTCCCACTCATTTCATTTGTAGCAGAATCAGCACCTTAACAAAGAGAAAAAATAGCTTTTGCCTTTGCTGCCAAGGTATTATTACTTCTTTCCAGGAGCCTCTACAATATACTGCACAAACACAAAAGAAGCCTTCGTCCCCACCATGCCAAAGACCTTACACTCATAACAACATTCAGAGAAATCTTGATCCAAAGGCCACTGAAGTCAGTGGGAGACATTTCATTGACTTCAGCGGGCTTTGGATAACGCCCATAGTGAGGGAAGTGATAAACACAATGTTTTCCCATGTTCATTTAGATTTAAACATAAGCGGGGGGCGGGGGAGAGAAGGAGGAAGAGTCCAGACAAATATTATAGAGCTATAAGAACAAATGAGAAAATGCATGTTTACAAAATTAGAAATTACTATGTTACAGGCCCAGTCCTGCCCAGAGGAAGGCTATGGTTTCGAAGGTGCCAAAGGGAGCTTGAAATTCAATGGGATTTGGGTGCCTAATTGCCTTTGGCTCCTTTGAAAAGCCCAGCTAATTAGTAAGTGTATGTGTGGAAATGTGTAGAAAATGAAGCCCATAGTTTTGACCATTTCTAAGGTCCGAGAAAGGAGATACTCGGCAACAAAAGGGTGTCTGGCTACTTTGGCAATCTCACCTTGCCTGGACAAAATGCAGCTGTCTTCGTCATTTCTGAACCTATAGAGAAATGGGCTGTAGTTTCCTGACAACCTACAGCATTCTGATACCAGAGATATCCCAGCACCACTTCTATACTGCACTTCCTACTACTGGCAAGAGATTGGGCACATCATAGTAATTTTCCAACATGGTTGACAAATTATTTGGTCTTGTACGAGAGACAGGAGTAAATTATGTTTTAATCATGTCCCAGTGTTGGGCTATAGCACTGGACTTTAGCAAGGACGTTGCTTGTTTGGAGAGCACTGTTAAATCATGGTTTGCCTATACTGCACGACCAAACCACGTTGCAACAACGCTTCCCCACACATGGTAAGAAGTAAGAATTACAGTGTAGTTGGAACCCCCAATCTTTCCCTTTTTCCCCCTTCTCAAGGGGTAGCATTGTTATTAATTCTACAGTTAGCAGTTCTGCATAAGACTGGATTTTCCTCTGTTCCCCACTATGGTGACCAGACAGCAAGTGTGAAAAATCGGGACAGGGGGTGGAGGGTAATAGGAGCCTATATAAGAAAAAGACCCCAAAATCAGGACTGTCCCTATAAAATTGGGACATCTGATCACCCTAGTTCCCCCTGCCTTAAAAATACAAGAGCCAGATCCCGTCCCCTGCTCTGTCCCCTCTAAACAGCTCTGATGGCACAAAAGGGATAAAAAGGTGGTGTAAACAGCCAGCTGTTGATTCCCCAGAAGGTTTATAGCCATTGTAACTGGCCCCATGCCACCTGTTCCTGGGTCCCTGGTGCAGGGGCCTCAGGGCTGCTCTCATTTGCACTGGGCCCCCTGCAGCCCTCAGGACCTCCCACACAGGTGCGCCAAGCACAGCTCAAGAGTACTTGAGGAGCTGGCTCAGGATGTTTAGAGATTGTGTGGGAATTCTAGGTCATCTCTGCACCGTACTCAGCAGCGATTTGGTCACAGAAACGTTTGCACAAAAAAATAAATTATGCTCCCCCAAAGAGTGATAAAACCCCGTTCAGAGCATCTCCTTTTTTACAACGCGGAAGTGATAAAAGGTTAATTCCAAGAACTATCAAGAAGTCACAGCTTCCCAAACCACTGGATTTTAGGAGCATTGCAGGCTTTTAGAGTTAAAGTTAATAAAAATAGTAGCAATTTTGAAGCAGCAGGTTTGCTGGGTTCTCAGGTTTAGCTGTAGCTTTAAATATTATAAAACTACTGCAGTCTAAAAAGCTGCATTCCTTCAATCTGTTCTCGTGCGTTGGAGCACCCATCAATTCCTTAGGAAGCAATAGTTTTTCAAGTCACTTCCATAAGGAGAATGGTTTGCAACTAATTTAGGTGCAATGCAGCATCCTGCCACTTTAAACAGAACACATTTGGGGAGGGGAACATAAATTAAAAGCATTTTCTTACTTACTTCTGTCCTATTTTTGCTCAGCTGGAAACCAAACTCACAAAACCACCCACAGTATCAAACTTCAAAGAAGTTATCCATTTTACAAAAAAGCAAAATTAATCAGCAATTTTTAGAAGACTGCAGAATATATTAGCAAACAGGCACCTCTGGGGTTTTGGTTTTTAATAACAAAAGGCTAAAGCTTAAGAAAATATTTTAAAATCATTATCTTGCAGCTGTAGTTTTTTTAATGGCAAACCAACATCTTGCAGCAAAGGAATTAATCAGAGGAGGAGACAAATGCAGTATTTCAACTTAGATCATTGGAACAGTAATGGAACATTAGTGACGGCAAGTAATTTATTAAGTACTGTACATTTTCACACAATTAAGCGGTGAATGAGACAGACCACAGCACCTGCCTGTTTCATTAAATATTGCAGCAACAATACTATAAAATATTATATGTATTCTCTTAATATACTCACTGTACAGCAAGGCATGAGTGCTGTGTTGGTCTCAGAACAAGTCCTTTAGAGCCTTAGGCAGAGCAACCTTCTTTTCATTTTAATCTCAGGCAATCCAGTGCTAGTGGAAAGTGGCCAGACAAGATCTGATTCATCAGCCAATAAAATTGTCTAAAGCTGCCATTCCACAGGAGACTATTCCTCTATCTGCTTTGACTGTGGGCTCAGTCATCAGCCAGTAAAGAAGAAAATCAGCATCAGAGTGCAGGAAAACACTGTGCTTGATGCTAAGGTGATACTCTCCAAATATTCAGCCCCTCTCAACACTACTGCTGTGCACAGATGTCCTGCCTGGAAAACAACTTGCACTTGACTCATCTAGTTAAAATGGATGGAGAGCAATTCTGAACAGTAACCGGGATAAAGGACTCAATCAGTCAAGCAGGTGCTTCATGAACTCAGCATGAAAAGGCAATACAGCAGGCTCTGGATTCATGAGTCCATGCCAGTGTCAGTCACTGTTTGACACAGAGGAGGCATATCAGCCATAACACCGAGGGGGCGGGGTTAAGAAGGAAATGACAATGAACACAACCGTAGGTTATTTTTTGGGGAGGGTAGGAAGCTGTTTGGGGTGGGCATGATCTGTGTACCATCGAAACATCAGTTTCTTTCTAACTTCGTCAAGCCACCAGTCTCTTATACTCTGGTGACTTACCTTGCCTCATGCTCTTCCCGACGGTTCAAACAAAAGAAAGTGGTTAACAGTAACTGGAGTTCTCTGAGCATATTGCTCCTGCAGATCCACACCACTGGGTGAGCGTGCCCGTGGCAGACACAGTTTCAGCATGCCATGTACCTCACCCAGTGCAAGGACAGAAAAGGAGCCTCAACCCCAACAGCTCTCAGGATCATAGTACCAAGGAAGTGGGGGAAAGAGGAGCCAATCTGCATAGGCAACGAATTCCCAGAAAATTCTGGCCTTTGGGAACTGCCTCTGTAGACCCCCACCCAATGAGATTGAGGAGCAACAGCAAACTCTGAAGAGGAGGGCTGGGGGAGTACTCATTGAATAAAGACTGATGCACAATGGGTGTGACTCTGCAGTGCCCCCAATGCAGGAGAATGGCTCACTGCCACTATCTGGTCTTTAGATCTTCTGGAAGAGGTCCTGTATTCCCTGCATTCTCTAGACTTAAGTTCTATGGTAGTATCACCATGACACAAAGTGATAGAAAATTTTGTGAAGTTGCATTCAGGCTTGGCTTAAATAACTTGAGATGCCTGAGGCCTTATCTACACTAAGGGAAAAGGATATGTTCTGACCTGATGTTAGCTAATACAAGGTAACATCCTAGTGAAGACAAGACAAGACAGTCTGTAGTTTTTATACATATTAACAGGTCAAGAGAAACCCTAGGCTATGGCTTCATAGCCAAAAAAAAGGTGCTTTTTGGCAGTGAGATAGTAAACTCACATTAGCTATCTTGCAGCAAAATCCCAGTGGGGATAAAGCTCTGTAGTTTTTACCTCAGCATAGCTAGTCAAGGTAAACCTCAGGTGGGCAAAAGGGGGTGGGTGTGGGTGTGGTGTTGACCTCAACTAGCTATCTAAAGATAAAAACTGCCTGTGCCTTATCTACATTAGGGTTTTAGAACAAATTAGCTAATTTGTGATAGCTACCTCACTGTAAAAACATACTCTTTCTGGAAGTGAAGCCATAACCCTAGACTTCCCCTTAACATTTACCTTAACAAGCTATCCACTGCCTTATCTTCACTAGACTGTTACCACGTTAGCTAGCACATGGTAAGAACACACCTTTTTCCCTAGTGTGAAAAGCTGAAAAAAGCTTGGACTTTGCATCTTGAAATAAAGAGAAATTTTTACAAGGGAGCATTTTTGTGACAGAAAAAGGATTACAGCAGAACAGGGTCAACAGCACTTCCATTAACAATAGCTGCTCTGTCCTTTCATATGGCAGTACCTTTAATCTTCTGCTTTGATTCTTTGCATATTTTTCTCCTTCTTCTTCTTCTTCAAGTGAAACCTTTATTCTCTTTAAGGGCTTGTACTGGGCCCCTGCTGGGGAACAAGAGCCAGAGTTCAGCTCTCTTGGGGCTCTGGTTGCAATACAGTGCTTAGGAAACCAGAGGGAAAAGGTGAAATGACATAATAGCCATCTTATTTTTAGGAGCACACAAACTGAATCCAGGGGCCTCGGATTTGTAATCTGAACCCAAAGGGTGCTAATTACCAGGCTAAGCATTAGGGGTCACATACTCAGTTTATGTAAATTAGCATAGTCCAATTGAAGTCAATGCTGATTTGCTCCAGCTGAGGATCTGGCTTTCCGTTATCCTTTGGAGAACAAGGGAGTTGATTTTTTAATGCTACTCTACACAATGTTCAGTAACAGGACTTTGCAAATAGCATTGCCAGCCTGAGGGAGATTATAAAATGGGAGGTACCCCAAGTTGTATGTGTGTGCTGGGTAAACAGGCCTCATTCACAATGCATTAGACAAACAGTACTACACAATGATGTCTCCACTGCAATTAGGAGCAGGACAGATGCTTGCTAGAGGCAGCTGCTTTAAATGAAGCCTGGGAAGTATAGAAGGGCAAGTACCTTACTTGTTTGGTGCATAAGTCTCTGCACTGTAGAGAGCGTCACCCTGTGTGCTGAAGATGTCTCTATGGGCTTCTGTGAACACCCATGGATCAAACAGCCTCATAAAGAAGTCAGCAGGGCTCTATCTGCTTCATCTCCTTACTTGCAGTGTGGAGTGGTGTGGTCTGTGCCACTTCCTTCAGTTGTTACTTGCCTCCTGCTCTTTCCCCTCTGACATAGTCAGCATCTGGTCCTACTCCCTTCATCTTCTCCCTTACCCGTCATGAGAGCTTGGGTCTCCAACCCCTTCCCATCATGCTTTCTCCTGGCAGAGAGCTTTGGATTCCCACCCCTGCTTTGAAGGGAGACTAGCGAAGAGGCTGCTGTCCAGTGTTCTGATGTTTAGGTGCATATTTGTTTTAACCATGGTTACTACTGAGCCCTCAGAATGTTAAAAATAACAGCATTTTTAAAATTTAGAGGCAGATTCTCAGCTGATGCAAGGCTGCTTAGCTCCACTCAATCAATGGAGCCACATCACTTCATGACAGCTTTACCCTCGATAGTGGCTGTTTCCTCTTTTTGCATTTCTTTGTGTATTGACTGTTTATTCTTTTTTGCATTTCCCTCAGCCTGGACAATGAAGTTGAAATTAGCAGATTTAATTTACAGTTGTCTTTGCTTCCGAGTTCTTAGCGCATCGGCACCATGCATCAGCTAAACCCTGCAGGGATGTTGTGGAGTGTGCCTTTAAGAGAGCAGATCATGGCCTACAGTGCATGGCTCCAAGAGTGGTCACACAGCTTGTCCGTAGCCAAGCCAGGCTTAGAATCCTGGCTTCTGACCCCCAGTCCAGGACCCTAGCCACTTGGCCACGCTGCCTTTCACTACTGTCTCATTTTTGGAGGTGCTTCTCCAAATTCTTGTTTCCTTTTAAACTAGCCCTCTCAAAGGCCCCAGGTGTAGTGAAGTGCTCTCCAGTGAGAAGGTATGGCCATGGCTCCTTCTCAGGACCCCTCACTTGTCCCTGCTAGGAGAACTCACTACAGGACACTGGAAGGATCATTGCAAACTTCACTTCTCTTTGAGCCAAGATATTTCAGAGCAGTCAAACTGTTTCAAAAACAGACTTTCCCAAGCTAAAGACAGATAGTAAATGTGCTTCATAATGGGCCTGACACTGAGAAACACTGTCTTCAGTGGGAATTGTGGTTACACAGTACCTCTCTGGATTGGGCCCTAAGACACGAAGAGAAATTCAGTTAGATTGAGCTGGCATCTCACAGTAGTGACAGACATTATTTGTTCAGCTTTTCCCCAAAATAGAGCTGCACCCTGTACTAGAAACTGGAAACGTGTGTGGATTTTCTCTGACTCACAGAATAGTGGCCAAAAATGCCCTGAGAGCTTTTAAAAGACAATTTGTTTGGTTAACTCCCCCATTCACCACCCACAAACTATAGCTGTAGATGTTAAAGGCACTGGCTAATAGTGTATTCTGATCTTTCTACACTTAGTCAAGGTGTCTTTGGTTCTAATTAATTAGTAACAGACAATTTAGCAATTTCCCTTTTCTCAGTTATGTTTGTGTGTCCCATTTATTTTTAAACAGGCAAAGCCTGTGCAAATCAAGGCAACAGAAGAAGGAAAGAAAGAAAAATCTGACTAAATTAGAAAGCTAACGGGGCATTTTATTATCACTATTGTGCTAGGTACTTTTCAATTTGGGGTGCTAGAAATCATAACACTGCTGGCCATGCAAATTAGTGCTTCATTGTAACTTTCAAGAAAACAACAACAACAACAAAAATCTTTAAAAACACCTACTTCATTTGCTGTGGTAACAGATGATCTATTGATTTTTCTATGAAGCATCTAAGGTAGTTAGCCCCCCTCCCATTTCTCTCTCTGGCCCAATGACTGTTCTACTGCGGATAAATACTTAAATAGCCATCGGGACAGAGATAGAGACACACACACACACACACACACAGAGTGAGAATGATTCTGTAACTGGGTGGTTATAGCACGCACCTGGGAGGTGGGAGACTCGGCATCCAGTCCCAAAGCTCCAATCACTCTTTCATTATTAAGCCACAGTAGAAAGCTTCAACAGGAGAGATTTAGAGCCCCAGATCAGACTATCCCTTAGCTCAGGGGGAGAGTGCTCTCTTTAGAGCAGGGGTGCTGGAACAATTTTTATAGTGGGGGTGCTGAGAGCCATTAAACCCTGTATATAATGGAAACCACTTCAAGTCAGGGGGTGCTGCAGCACACCCCTCTCTCCTCCTCCCACTCCCCCGCATCCCTCGTTCCAGCACCTATAGGTAGGAGACCCCTGTTCAAAGCCTTTCGCTCCCTCAGATAGAAGGGGGAATTTAATCAGGATCTTCTACATCCCTGGTGAGTTCTCTAACCCCTGGGCTGAAAATTATAGGGTGGGCAACATCACTTCCAGATTTTGAATGGAACCTGATCCAATCAGTGTCTCATAAGTACATCTACTAGATTAGGCCCTGCACCCAAGATAGGGGAGCAAACACCTATCTTCCCCCAGTTCCTGGATTACTCTGGAGCTTAGGAGGCATAGAGGCCTGGATGCCTGCATCAAAATGCAGACCCAGAGGCAGAAACATAGGTTCCCAGGGAACTTTTATCCTGAACATTTAGGTGACAAGTTTGTTTAGGCACCTACAGGGTTTGGTGGGAGTTTTGTGGATCACAGTGGAGCCTTAAACTGAGACTTGGATCCTAAGTCTGGGTTTAGGTGCCTGACTACCTTTGTGGATCAGGCCAAAGAGATTAAGGGCCTCAGAAGTATTTAGGCTTCTAATTTCCATTTAAATCAATAGGAGTTAGATGCCTAAATACCTTTGAGGATGTAGGCTCAAGGTCTTATCCAAGGTCACAAAGCAAGTGTGGAGTCAGAGGTGAAAGTAAGCCGGTATGGGCTGGTACGATGTAGGGGCAAGAGCCAGTACACCATGCTGGACCCAATCAGCTTCCCCAGGCTGCTGATTTAAAAGGCCTGGGGCTCCCTGCCGCTGCGGGAAGCCCTGGCCCTTTAAATCACCACTGGAGTCCTGCTGCCACTACCCCCAGGCTCCGGCAGTGGGGCTCGGGTGGCTCTTTAAAGGACCAGGGCTCCCTGCAACAGCATGAGCCCTTGGCCCTTTAAATCGCTACTGGAGCTCTGCCGCCACTACCCCAGGGCTCAGGCAGTGCTTTAAAGGGCCAGAGGCTCCTGCGGCTCTGGGGAGCCCTGGGCCCTTTAAAGTGCCGCCAGACACCAGGGTAGTGGCGGCAGAGCTCCATCGGCGATTTAAAGGGCCTCCGGGCCCACTGCGGTAGCGGCGGCCAGAGCCCCGGGCCCTTTAAATCACCCTGGGGCTCCCTGCCGCCTCTGCAGCTGGTAGCTCCTGGGGTGATTTAAAGGCCCCGCCTCTTCCGGTTGAGGCCACGCACCTGCCCACGACTCCGGCGTACCAGTAAGTCCTTTCACTTACTTTCACCCTTGGCTGGAGCCCTCCATGTCTAAAACCCAGGAGCCATCTGCACGAAACAGAATTAGGCCACATGGATTTATCCTCTCTAGCAATTGACAATCAGATTCCATACACTAAGAACTTAGCTTTCCCCAGTGAGGCACAAGCAGGGCCGGCTCCAGGCACCAGCCGACCAAGCACATGCTTGGGGCGGCAGTGGCACCTTGTAAGGGGTGGCCAATCTTGGGGTGGTAGGGCTGCGCTCGGGTTTTTTGTTTGTTTTGTTTTGGCGGGGTGGCGCTCGGGGTTTTGTTGCTGTTGTTTTTGGTTTGGTGGGTTTTGTTGCTGGGTTTTTTTTGTTTTTTTTGGGCTCGGCGGTGCGGCACTGGGGGGGGGGGGGGGGTTGTTACAGCAGGGCGGTTTTTATTTTTTATTTTTTTTTTGCTTGGGGCGGCAAAACAGTTAGAGCCAGAATAGAGTAGGGGAAGAGAGAGGTAACATCTTTGATAAAGTAGCAAATGTTGCTTTTGGCATAGCAGGAATTTCTGAAGTGGAGATTGGATGTATTACATATTACCTGATAAGCACTGAGCCTGGCACTCCAGCAGATGCTGGCTAATTTAGGAACCATTCTGTGACAGCATAATAACTTTCTCTTGATACCTGTGTTTCTAGTAAATGGATGCACTGGAATTCAATCTGAAGCAATTTTGAGGGTGGGAGGTCAAAATTTTAGGCCAGGGGCCCTAACATTATTAATATAAGATGTGATATGAACAGATCTACTAACAATGTGAACAAGAAAGACTTTATTTTAAAAAAAAAAAAGCAATCAGATGCTGCAGCATAAGGACCATGCCCTCTGCTTGGCAGCTGCAGAACCATCCATCAGGGAGGCAACCACTTAAAATATATAAATAATTTACATTGCATCTGCAGCTATTTGGAAGGAGAGTACATTTTATGTATGAGGTCAGAACAGCCTAGTATGCATCACCATAAGGGTGACCAGATGTACCGATTTTATAGGGACAGTCCCGATTTGGGCCTTTTTCTTATATAGGCTCCTATTACCCCCCACCCCAATCCTGATTTTTCACATTTGCTGTCTGGTCACCCTAGTCCCTTGTTTAAAAACTCTTGGTTTTTGTTTAATTACAAATCATTATAACACCCATTTTAACTGAAAATGCTTGCAAGCAAAATGACAGCATAGGTTTTTGAGTGCAGAAAGGGGTTATTAGAAGAGTTGTGGCGCAAGGGAGCTGATCTGCTGGAAAAAGCATAGGCCTGGGACATAGGAACTGGCTTCAATTCCCAGTTCAGTCATACATAGTCTTTCTACCCAAAATAATTAGATACTATAGGAAAGAAGGCCATATAAATAAATGAAAAATATCAGCACATGCATGTTCTGGGATAAAGAGTATGTCACATCCCACTTTACACTTGTTAAAATAAACTTTATCCGTGCTGACTTTGCTGCTTTTGGGATTAAATGTATCATATATTATTTATATTGATCCTCCTCAGAGTTTTATTATTCACGAATTCCTCCCCCCACCCACTCCCTTCTCTTTCCACTTGCTTGAGGATCACTTGACATATTTAATCATTTCTGAGTCTTTCACCGTCACCCACACTCCATTAGGTTGGATCTCAGCCCTGCTTCACATCTGTAGCTGAACACTGGCCTCTACCCAGCAACTGCCAACCTCTCAATTACAGAGAGCAAAAATGGAGCTCAGAGCAGACCAGACTGTGGGCACAAAGGATGAAAAATATTTGCTGAAGGCAAAATGTATCGGAAAGCAAAAAAAAAAAAAAACACCAAAAAAAAAAAACCCACCACACTCAGGTATAAAGCCATGTTATTGCCATTGAAATATGAGCTTCCTATTTTTAATAGAAATAAAGTCCCAAGGCCAGCTATTCCTCTCACTTTAATTGGTGAATTGGTGTCAGTTCCACCGACCTCAATAAAGTTGCACCTGATTTAAAATGTAATTGAGATCAGCATCAGAGTGCTGCTATATGGTCAATTTTATATATATATATCTTCTAATGATCCTTACACCCATCCCCCCTTATCACCATAGCCAAGCAGGTGAGGCTGGCATTGTGCCCTGCAAAGCACAACTTGTCCCATTTCAGCTGCTCTCATGATCCAGGCAACTGCAGACCGGTTAGCCTGACCTCAACAGAATGCAGGCTTTGGAACAAATTTTGAAGGAAAGAATTATTAAAACACAGAGGTAAACGGAGAAGTAGATGAAATGAAACATGGATTTACCAAAGGTAGCTCATGCCAGACAAACTTGATATCTTTATCTGATTAGATAATTGATTTTTTTAAACAAGGGCAACGGGGTAGATCTAATCTATCTGGACATCATACAATCATAGAATATCAGGGTTGGAAGGGACTTCAGAAGGTCATCTAGTCCAACCCCCTGCTCAAAGCAGGACCAATTCCCAACTAAATCATCCCAGCCATTGCTTTGTCAAGCCTGACCTTAAAAACCTCTAAGGAAGGAGATTCCACCACCTCCCAGAGTAACCCATTCCAGTGCTTCACCACCCTCCTAGTGAAAACGTTTTTCCTAATATCCAGTCTAAACCTCCCCCACTGCAACTTGAGACCATTACTCCTTGTTCTGTCATCTGGTACCACTAAGCACAGTCTAGATCCATCCTCTTGGAACCCCCTTTCAGGTAGTTGAAAGCAGATATCAAATCTCCCCTCATTCTTCTCTTCTGCAGACTAAACAATCCCAGTTCCTTCAGCCTCTCCTCATAAGTCATGTGCTCCAGCCCCCTAATAATTTTTGTTGCCCTCCGCTGGACTCTTTCCAATTTTTCCACATCCTTCTTGTAGTGTGGGGCCCAAAACTGGACACAATACTCCAGATGAGGCCTCACCAATGTCGAACAGAAAGGAATGAGCATGTCCCTCGATCTGCTGGCAATGCCCCTACTTATACAGCCCAAAATGCCATTAGCCTTCTTGGCAACAAGGGCACACTGTTGACTCATATCCAGCTTTTCGTCTACTGTAACCCCTAGGTCCTTTTCTGCAGAACTGCTTCCTAGCCATTCGGTCCCTAGTCTGTAACAGTGCATGGGATTCTTCTGTCCTAAGTGCAGGACTCTGCACGTGTCCTTGTTGAACCTCATCAGGTTTCTTTTGGCCCAATCCTCTAATTTGTCTAGGTCCCTCTGTATCCTATCCTTACCCTCCAGCGTATCTACCACTCCTCCCAGTTTAGTGTCATCTGCAAACTTGCTGAGAGTGCAGTCCATGCCATCCTCAAGATCATTAATGAAGATATTGAACAAAACCGGCCCCAGGACCGACCCTTGGGGCACTCCGCTTGAAATCGGCTGCCAACTAGACATGGAGCCATTGATCACTACCCGTTGAGCCCAACGATCTGGCCAGCTTTCTATCCACCTTATAGTCCATTCATCCAGCCCATACTTCTTTAACTTGCTGGCAAGAATACTGTAGGAGACCCTATCAAAAGCTTTGCTAAAGTCAAGGAATAACACATCCACTGCTTTCCCCTCATCCACAGACCCAGTTATCTCCTCATAGAAAGCAATTAGGTTAGTCAGGCATAACTTGCCCTTGGTGAATCCATGCTGACTGTTCCTGATCACTTTCCTCTCCTCTAAGGGCTTCAGAATTGATTCCTTGAGGACCTGCTCCATGATTTTTCCAGGGACTGAGGTGAGGCTGACTGGCCTGTAGTTCCCCGGATACTCCTCCTTTCCTTTTTTAAAGATGGGCACTACATTAGCCTTTTTCCAGTTATCCGGGACCTCCCCCAATTGCCATGAGTTTTCAAAGATAATGACCAAGGCTCTGCAATCACATCCGCCAACTCCTTTAGCACCCTCGGATGCAGCGCATCCGGCCCCATGGACTTGTGCACGTCCAGTTTTTCTAAGTAGTCCCGAACCACTTCTTTCTCCACAGAGGGCTGGTCACCTCCTCCCCATACTGTGCTGCCCAGTGCGGCAGCCTGGGAGCTGACCTTGTTTGTGAAGACAGAGGCAAAAAAAGGATTGAGTACATTAGCTTTTTCCACATCCTCTGTCACTAAGTTGCCTCCCTCATTCAGTAAGGGGCCCACACTTTCCTTGATTTTCTTCTTGTTGCTAACATACCTGAAGAAACCCTTCTTGTTACTCTTAACATCTTGCTAGCTGCAACTCCAAGTGTGATTTGGCCTTCCTGATTTCACTCCTGCATGCCTGAGCAATATTTTTATACTCCTCTCTGGTCATTTGTCCAGTCTTCCACTTCTTGTAAGCTTCTTTTTTGCGTTTAAGATCAGCAAGGATTTCACTGTTAAGCCAAGCTGGTCGCCTGCCATATTTACTGTTCTTTCTACACATTGGGATGTTTTTTTCCTGCAACCTCAATAAGGATTTTTTAAAATACAGCCAGCTCTCCTGGACTCCTTTCCCCCTCATGTCATTCTCCCAGGGGATCCTGCCCATCTGTTCCCTGAGGGAGTCAAAGTCTGCTTTTCTGAAGTCCAGGGTCCGTATTCTGCTCCTCTCCTTTCTTCCTTGTGTCAGGATCCTGAACTCGACTATCTCATGGTCACTGGCTCCCAGGTTCCCATCCACTTCTGCTTCCCCTACTAATTCTTCCTGGTTTGTGAGCAGCAGGTCTAGAAGAACTCTGCCCCTAGATGGTTCCTCCAGCACTTGTACCAGGAAATTGTCCCCTACACTTTCCAAAAACTTCCTGGATTGTCTGTGCACCGCTGTATTGCTCTCTCAGCAGATATCAGGGTGATTAAAGTCTCCCATGATAACCAGGGCCTGCGATCTAGTAACTTCTGCTAGTTACCAGACGAAAGCCTCGTCCACCTCATCCCCCTGGTCTGGTGGTCTATAGCAGACTCCCACCGCAACATCAGCCTTGTTGCTCACATTTCTAAACTTAATCCAGAGACTCTCAGGTTTTTCCGCAGTTTCATACTGGGGCTCTGAACAGTCATACTCCTCTCTTACATACAATGCAACTCCCGGACCTTTTCTGCCCTGCCTGTCCTTCCTGAACAGTTTATATCCATCCATAACAGTACTCCAGTCATGTGAGTTATCTTACCAAGTCTCTGTTATTCCAATCACATCATAGTTCCTTGACTGTGCCAGGAATTCCAATTTTCCCTGCTTGTTTCCCAGGCTTCTTGCATTTGTGTATAGGAACTTAAGATAACTCGCTGATTGTCCCACTTTCTCAGTCTGAGACAGGAGTCCTCCCCTCTTGCACTCTCCTGCTCTTGCTTCCTCCCAGTATCCCATTTCCCCACTTATCTCAGGGTTTTGGTCTCCTTCCCCCGGTGAACCTAGTTTAAAGCCCTCCTCACTAGGTTAGCCAGCCTGCTTGCGAAGATGCTCTTCCCTCTCTTCGTTAGTGGAGCCCATCTCTGCCTAGCACTCCTCCTTCTTGGAACATCATCCCATGCTCGAAGAATCCAAAGCCTTCTCTCCGACACCATCTGCGTAGCCATTCGTTGACTTCTACAATTCGACAGTCTCTACCCAGGCCTTTTCTCTGCACAGGGAGGATGGACGAGAACACCACTTGCACCTCAAACTCCTTTATCCTTCTTCCCAGAGCCACGTAGTCTGCAGTGATCCGCTCAAGATCATTCTTGGCAGTATCATTGGTGCCCACATGGAGAAGCAGGAAGGGGAAGTGATCAGTAAAGCATATGATACAGTACCACATGAGATGTTATTAGTTAAACTGGAGAAAATGGGGATTAGTACAAGAATTGTAAGGAATAGGCTACAGGGGAGATAATAATGGGTTGGGATGAAAAGAGAATTATTGGGCTGGAGGCAGATTACTGGTGGAGTTCCTCGAGGATCAGTCTTGAGCCAATCTTATTTAATATTTTCATTAGTGATCTTGGCACAAAAAGTAAGAGTGTGCTAATGAAATTTGCTGATGACACGAAGATGAGAGGCATTGTCAAAATGGAGGAGAATTGGAATGTTATACAGGATGAATTATACAGGAGAAAGACTTGGGTGTATTAGTTGATTCCAGGATAACTGTATGCCACCAATATAATGTGGCCATGAAAAAGGCAAATGTGATCCTAGTATATATCGGGTAATGAAGTTCCAGTAGAAATAAGGAAGTATTAATGCCATTGTACAAGGGAAGACCTCATTTGTAATATTCTGTACAATTCTGGTCACCCAAGTTCTAGAAAGATGAATTCAAACTAGAACAGAAGCAGAGAAGGGCTAGTAGGATGATCAGGGGAATGGCGAGCCTATCTTACAAGAGGAGGCTAAAAGAGCTTGGCTTGCTTGCCCTAGCAATATGAAGACTGAAAGGGGATATGATCCCTCTCTGTAAATACATCAAGGAGGAACAAGAGCTGTTTAGGCTAAAGGACAATGGTGGCACAAGAACAAATGGGTAAAAACTGGCCATGAATAAATTTAGGCTGGAAATTAAAAGAAGGTTTCTAGCCATCAGAAGTGTGAGGTTCTGGAACAGCCTCCCAATAACAGCTAGAGAGGCAAATCACCTAACTAGTTTTAAAAGGGAACTTGATAAATTTATGAATGGAATTATATGATAGGGTTGCCTTCGATAACAGCGAACTGGACTTGATGACCCAGGAAGTCCCTTCCGGTCCTATGACTATAGAGACGCTGGTTTATCCTTTGATGATTTTCATCATCAGACCCCTTGAAAAGCTGCTGTGGCGTGGACTCCCAATTTCTTTTTTTTCCATGTTAACTTGCCCATTTTGCTGGCTTGCTGTTAGCTCGGGGAGCTGTTACTGTGGCTTCATATTTCTTTTAACCTGGTGCTGTAGGAAATGATGTCTGATGAATTAAGACCCACCATTGCTTTTATCAGTTTTGCTCCTGCTTCTCCCCTCCTGAGGTTTGCAGCTGCCCATAGTTTTTTATTATTTTTAAATTGCTGACTATTCCCTTGATCTTTTTTCTGCCATTAGGTCTATGAATGGAGCACCATTATTTATTTATCCTTTCAAGATTTGGTACATGTTTCAGTGGGTTATTAGGGATGGCAGGATTGTTCTTGGAGCATTCATTCATGACAGTGGCATCTCTGTCAATTTATCTTTAAGTTTTCCAACCTCTCAATCCCAAACACAAGCGTTCTCTTGGCAGCCTCTGTGGAACCTGTATACAGAAGTGCTCCCTTACCGTGGGCAGGGATATTGGTTTAAACAGCAATATTGCCACCATGTTTTGAGGCTCTCTACATACAAAGATTTATTGTATACAGCACTACATTCTTCCCCTCCCTCCCTGGTTAATATCCAGCTGCCCCTTAGATTCAGCAGTAGCTGTTACTTGTTGGCAGCTGGATATCTTAATGACTGTTCCAAAGAGTCAGTCAGGGAAATCTTGGCTTTGTGTAATTGCTGTTAATATTTAATGTAATGGCAAGTTGTGTCTCACATTTGATGGCTGCACATTGGAGCAGATATGTGCAAGCTCTGCATCTGTTTGCTCGTGTGACCATCCAGCACCAGAGACTCACCTCAGGACACAGAGGACAGTAGAGGGGCACCACCACAGTACTGCCAATCCAAGAAATTCAAAAATCAGGAGTCAGACCCCCAAAAATGAGAGTAGCACAAACATAATGAGATTTATTTTAAAAATGGATTAAATAATTTTTGAGCTCTCTCTTCTAACTTTGGAACTTTTCCAACGTGTGAGAGACAATTAGTGTTGCCATTTTATAGTGAGAAATATGATTCTGGCCACTGCACTCCTACATTGTACATTTCAAGGTGTACATTGTCTGAAAGTGTACAAAGATTTGACTGGTGAAAAGCTTAATTTCTTCCATAGTGACCTATCGATGTGAATCATGGGAATTAATGCTACCAGTAAGAAGAAAACTGAAGACTTTGAGACATGGTACTGGCAAGACTCTTGCACATCTCTGGTATGGAAAAGACAACAAAGGATTATGTTAGAAATATTATTGGAGAGCAGACCCTGCTGGTGGAAGTCAACAGGTGGAAAATTATGTACTTTCACTAGGCGTAGAGACGGAAAGAATCTTGATTGGATAATCAATCTTGATAACTTGAGAAAGTTATCATGGAAGGAACTGTTGGCAGGCCACCTTAGTAGGGGATAACCAGCAAGGAGATGGATGAGCTTCTCGCATCACTGAAAGACCAGCTGTTGAGTGCTTGACGCTAGCGATGGAGCTAAAAGGCTTCCTAAAATTCTGCTATGATGTCACCAATATAAATACATGAATAAATGGATTTTACTTACTTACTCCTACATCAATTAATTTTGTGCTCCACACGCTACATCAACTTTGCACCCCCCAACCCCAATTAGTTAATTTGGTGCTTCCTAATTCTCACATCTGCCCCAGTCCCATATCAACTCTACTCACCCAGTCACACAATAATTTTGCCTACTCCTCCAGCCCCCGTGCCCAACCTTGTCCTAGTGTACCTGTGCTCCTCCTGCAGCCGTGGGGGCTCTTCACCCCCTCCCAACACTGGGGGAAGGCAGTTCCAAGGGGGTTCTCTTCTCTCCCTCCCTAGGTGTGGTGTACCAAAATGAGAGAGGACCTAACCCACATTTCAGCTGCTGGACTCTTTTCCTCATTTGAAATGATAATGGCTGCTCCCTCTCCCCCATCCCATATCCAATAACCTCTTTGTGCTCCTTGGGGGAGTAGGAGAGCACTCCTGCAGCAATTCGGATTGGCTATGCTTTCCCAGGAGAAAGGGAAGTGGGTAAGAAAGCCAGCTGGGGAGGTTTTCCCCTGGACATTCTCAACCTCAGCTTCCCCTCCTTCCTTGAATAAGTCAGCTGCTTGGGAGATAATAAAGGGAGGACACCTATAAATAGGCACTATTCCACTCTTGGGTCATAGGACTGGGGAGGACGCCAGGCTGGGAATCTCATGTTACTCCATTTTTCGCTTTGGTTAACTTGCTTCCATTTCTGGTTATAGGCCCTGAACCAGCAAAGTACGTAAGCATATGCTTAATTTAAAGCATCTGAGTAGTCCCAGTGACCACAGTGAGATTACGTGTGCCTTAGTTATGCACATGCTTTGCTGGATCGGGCCCCTAAAAATCATTCTGTGAAGAACACTCTTGGTGCTTACCTCTGCATTTCTGCCTATACACACACACACACACACACACACACACACACACACACACACACGTCACATTAAGAATAAACTAGTGAGAGGAATAAACTGTTAGCTCCTGCAATTTTTATTAGAAGAGTACTAACCTAAATATTTTTGTTTACATTTGGAATTTTCCTTTGACCCACTTATTATCAAAGCTCCTGTTGCCAAACGGTTTGATGGCACCTGGGGCTATTTCTGAACAATAACTTTTGATATCTTTTAATAACACCAATGTGCTGACTCATGAGTGGGTTATTAGAATATTGTCAACACAGCTCATTTGTTGGCCCAGCTTCCTTACTTGTATTGTATCCAAACTTCAATTAGCAGAGCATTCCATTGTCAGCATCACCACCAGATACATCAACTGTAAAAGTTGAAAAAAAAAACAAAAAAACGAACATTAATTTCCCCCTCGCAACCCCCCAAGCTTGCATCACATTACTCAGCTGATCTCTTAATTTCCTACATGCAAAATTGAGCTCTTTGTTCTACAACCACACACCTTTCATCTGCTGCCAAAGGCAATTCCAGCTGGGTGTTGTGGCTTCCGTCTTATGAAATAAATTCTCCCTACAAACATTAGCGCTCTGTGTGCCCATAACAATATTCAGCCCATCGCTAACCCCTTGATCACCACAGCTGGAGCAAACTCAGCAGCTAGGAATTTTCTACCATTGTATCCTCCTACTCTACTTTTCCACAAAAGTAGCTCCAAGAGAGAAAGGCAGCAGAATGAGGATGAGAAGAAAAATCCTGTGGCTGATTCAGGGAAAGAAGGGAAAGTGTCCACCTGATGGCCTTTTATATGTGGACTGTGGTAGTTTTGTTAAGAGATATTACGGTGTTGCACGCACTAAATAGGTCTGATCCAAAACCAGTGGAAGTCAGTAGCAGTTTTTCCGCTGCCTTCAATGGGCTTTAAATCAGGCCCTAAATGGTAGGCAAATAGATTAATTAGTTATCTATTACAGCATGTAAAATTTCTAAAGAACTAAGAGACTTAAAATATAGTTACATAATGTGATGAACTAGGAAGATGTCTATATAATTTCTGAATTCTGCATGAGTTCATGGACCATGTGTGTCTGTGTCAGGTTGCAAACTCCATTTTGAATGTGCAGCCTTTTGCCTTCTGTATGCTCTATTTGCCTCCATGTTAGGTTGAAAAATTCCAAAGGCTGGTGGCAAAAGAACAATAGAGGGTAATTAAGTACCCAGTTTGTTGGCAATCTGTTGAATTTAGACTAAAGACTGGTCCCTGCCCAGAAGAACTGGTACAGAGGGGGTAGGGTGACCAGATAGCAAGTTTACAGGGGGTGGGGGTAATAGAAGCCTATATAAGAAAAATCCCCCCAAATCAGGACTGTCCCTATAAAATCGGAACATCTGGTCACCCTAAGGGGGGAAAGGTCACCTTGCTAATGAAGTCACCTGGCAGGAGTCTATGCTCATGTGGGGAAGCTGGCAAGGGTGGCACCTGACACAGGGGGCTGGAGGTTCTGAAAGGGCTTGAGCTGTTCTGCTCAGGTGTCCTTTTTTTCCTAGTCCATAAGGGATAAGCAACCCAGCATCTAATGTCTCATGGGGCAGGGGACACCCTACCTGCTTGGACTGAGATGATTCCTCAAGGACTCACGGGGGAAGGGTGAGCTAGACAGTGAGGGACAGTGCAGTTTCACATGGTTGTTGTTTTGTATGACCTGTGCTCAGGGTCGGTGCTACCATTTAGGCAAACTATGTGGTTGCCTAGGGCGCCAAGATTTGGGGGCGCCAAAAGGCGGTGCTTTTTTTTTTTTTTTTTTAAACAGAGTTCCTGGGCTAGGCTGCTGGCGGCTTGCTGACATGTGCAGCTCAGGCTCCCTCTCCCAGCGCAGCGGCCGCTCCACTTCTCCCGCTTCCCAGGCTTGTGGAGCCAATCAACTGTTTGGTGCCGCAAGACTGGGAGGGGAGGAGAATTAGAGCGGGGGTGGTGTGCTCAGGGAGGAGGCGGAGGGGGTGGGGAGCTGCCGCGGGGGTGTGTGCGCGCCTTAGGGCGGGGGGGGGAGCTGCTGCAGGGCTCCCCACCCCAGCTCACCTCTGCTATGCCCCCTCCCTGAGCATGCTGTCACTGCTCCACTTCTCCTACCTCCCAGGCTTGTGGCGCCAATCAGCTGTTTGGCACCGCAAACCTGGGAGGGGAGGAGAATTAGAGCGGGGGCGGCATGCTCGGAGAGGAGGTGGAGCAGAGGTGAGCTAGGGTGGGGAGCTGCCGCACGGCTCCCCGAGGTGGGGGGAGCTGCCACGGGAGGGGGCGCCGCTGCGGGGGGGGGGCAGGGAGCTGCCACAGGGCTGGAGGTCGGGGGGGCGTAAGGTGGAAGTTTCACCTAGGGCATGAAACTTCCTTGCACTGGCCCTGCCTGTGCTTTAGATGATTAAGTATAAAAGGAGCATAAAGGTGTTAGACTGTGCAAAGTGTGTGTGTGTGTGTGTGTGTGTTCCACACATATTGTGTACCCCTGAGAGGGAGAAACTGTAAACCAGAAGCTTCACACCCTTGGGTTGGAGTTCTTGGAGAAGGGTGTGTTTAAATAAGTGAGTTATTATGGGGGACCAGCGCTGCTCCTGGGGGGTCTAGGTCATGTGGGCTAAGGTGCTCCATTTCTGAGACGGGATAGCAGACTGAGCATCACTGTCCAGGAAACATGCCAGAGACACCAAGGGAGGAACCCATGCTGCAGCTTATGAGGCTCTAGAAGCTTAACACACCCCAGGGGATCCAGAACACAGAGGCTTGGATTCCCCTCACAGCAGTTCTAGGGATCACTCATTAGGATCTGTGACATGTATGCAATAATACTTGGCTCTTTATATAGCAATTTTCATCCATGCATCTCAAAGCACTTGACCAAGGAGGTAAGTCTTATTGCCCCCATTTTACAGATAGAAATGGAGGCAGAGAGAGATGAAGTGACTTGCTCGAGGTCACACGGTGGGCCAGTAGCAGAGATGAAAATGGAACCCAGGTCTCCTGGGTCCCAATCCAATGCAATACACTACATGTTGATGATTGCACACTGAAGACTCATATGGCTATGAAGGGGTTAAAGCACACTTTTTATTGTAGACATATTTATGATTACCCTCATATCTGTTGATTTACTTGCTTGTTTTTTTTTTTTTTTTTTAATAGTCGTCAGACCTGTTTTAGCTTTCCCTGCTGGACACTCTCCAGGCTGCTGTGCTTGGATCCAAGCACTGGTCACGGCATTTCTGAGCTCTTCTGTGTCTCAGCAGGCTTCAGCCACAGTCTCTGGCCTCTTGGGCACAAACTGTCTGGTACCACTTCCAGGGAATGGAAGCCCATGGTCCAGCTTTCCTCTTCCCCAGGACCAGTGCCGACCCCTCAAGACACACCAGTTGTTCAAGCACATGCTCTCCAGAGCTCCACCCTCTGGGTGCTCAGCTCTGCTCTGGTGTATAGTTTAATCCTTCAGGGACATGAGATAGTGGACGCATAATAGTTGAAGCAAGAACACACAGCCTTGACAAAAGGAATTCTGAACCAATCACACTTGACTCACAGACAGCACGAGAGGTGCAGCTGTATGGAACAACAACAAAACGTGAATGCAAATCCCTGCCTCAACTTCCTTAGCATTCCAAGAGCCCTTTGGGATTTGGTCAGTGTCTGTTCAGGGAGTCCAGGACTTTCCTCAAGCCCCTCCCCTACCCCATCTTACCTTCTAGTTCTGGTTAGTGAGAGAAAGCTACTCAGAGCAGACCTTGTCCTTTTATAGCTTCCCATCCCTTCTGTCACGTGACCTCCATCGTCAATCTCAAACCCCCATCCGGTGATCAAAGTCCACTGTCAGGTGATCCATTGTTTGGTTACCAACCCAGCCGGTTTTCCCTGGATATTAGCCAGATCTTTGTCCAAGAGTGCAGCCATTTGAATGGAAGGTCGTTAAGGTTTAACAACCCTCCATTGTTAGCCCTTTGGTAGGTGCATGAATTTCTCCTGACACCTCCTGTGCATTGCAGCTCATTATGGAGGTTACAGAGCCGAGGTGAAGGCACAGAACACTTCTATAATCAAACTGGCCATCACAAAACAAAATGGAGTTTGCAGAGTAATATAGATACTTCCAAACGTATACTAATCACAACAGGGTTTTTTTAATAAAACTCTTTAGAATATGCTGCATAAAAGACACCATGTCAAGTATTCTGGCTCTTATTAGTCACAGACACCTTTGTCTCCTCATTGTCCGCTCTACCTTCCCCTCTGCTGTGTAGTCAGACCTCACTAGACTCTGTGAGCGTTAGTTCACAAGCAGAGACATCTTTTGTCCTTCTCAGAACTGACAAGGTGTCAACAGGTGGGGTACTGGCCAGTCATCAAGGGAAGGAATCAGAACAACAGGGTTTTTACTGCGGCAGCACGCTTTATTTCACAGCTACACCAACCATTGGTTCTTGTATCCCAGCTTCCAGAGTAGTGAGAGAGTCTAATTCTTTATTCTAAATATGGAGGTGAGCTTCAGCCCACAACCAAATCTCAGGCTTACCAAACTGCTGGTTTTCTATTGAGGGGGAGCTGGCATATGTTGCCAAGATGTCAACATTCCCTCGTTGAACTCCTGCGTTCTCAAGCCTAATTGCTATCAATGACTGAAGGGTTTCTGGATACCTAGGGCAGCATTTTAACCCCTTGCTTTGCAGGCACTCATAAGTCATCCAGCTTGGTACAGAACTATTCACTTGTAGTAGTACACTGTGGTTGATGGTGGCACTGTCTGTGTCTAAGTGCCTCAGCCAATGCTGATCACCTTCACCTTACAAATATTAAGATTTATGCTAGATGTACCAAGAAAGTAAACTCCTTAAACAAATTAGCACACTTACATAAATCTCCAAGGATGTAGGGCCGAATCCAAACCCAGTGAAGTCAAAGAAAGTCCTCGCTGGATCAAGCCCTTAGATTGTTTTAGCATAGGAAGAGCTAGAACAAGATCTAAACACTGTTTCAAAAAAGACTTACTTACCCAGGTTTCTCACCATACAGAGTCTAGTTTATACAGAATTAATGATCCTCTCCCAGTCAGCCTGTGCTCACTCCACACTGTTATCAGCTTTGCATTTCTCTGGCCTCTTGGTTGTGTTTCAGAATCATCTTTGAATATGTTACTGATTGATTTATTCAATCAATTTCCCCCACCGCCACCGCATGCTAATACTTAGACATCCTGAATCTGTCACATCAAAGTACTTTTGTCAGGTTTGTCACTAATAATTAAATTACCTGTACCCCAAGTAAACTGCACTTTTGATCAAGACAACACAATTCACTCCTGACAGAAAAGATAACAGACTATTCAATCATAGTACAAGCAGATACTCTTGTGATCAGGGAAAATTCACTTTGTTACATGTAGAAGCTCTTGTCTTTCCATCAAGGAACCTTAAAACTCAGCTATTAGCACCTTTGACTCTATGCAAGTGATTTGCTGATGGAGTTAAAGGGCCACCATCAGTTTGAAATATAGTGCATTTCCATAGATGAGTTGATAATAGTCGGTGGTACTACATTTGCCCCTGAATTCCTGTGTTTAAAATGTTTTTCTCTCCCCTATTTGTGTGAAACACACAAATGGAGGAAACCGGAGCCCTGAACCTGCAAATACTTAAACACATGCTTGACTTCAAGTGTGTGAGTAATCTCATTGTAATCACAATCTGCCCATGTGAATCCAATCACTGGATTGGGGCCTCAATTGTAATTGTAAATTCTTTGGAGCAGGAAGCAGATCTTTCTATGGCTTCCATGAAGTGCCTAGAATGCCTTTGGGTGTCCTAAACCAACAAATAGTTTCCTGACTACATTGTATGCCATTGAACACATCTAATGTGAGCAGAGAAATAAAGCACCACATGTTCTGAAAAGCTTCCAGATACTTAGCTTGAAAGAGTGCATGCAACATACACGTCACCGCCGGCCTCCACTTAGGACAGTGGTTGTGTTGGGTGTCCAACTGGATTTATTGTAGGCATTTTACTTCTGGGCCTTGTGCATGACTATCTATGACTAAATCCTACCCTTCCCCAATGTAGTCATGCAAGGTGAGAGGGGGGAGCAGAACAGTGCCACTGCTGGTTGGTTCAGTGCAAAAGCTATCTTGCAGGCTGAAGAATGTCCTGCTTCAGGCTCTGTTTGCTGCTGCTGTATAAAAGAGCAGTGTGTACCCCAGCTAATGCATGCTGTTGTTGGAGCACATGTGCTAGCTAAGTGGGAGATGAACATGCTCTCTTTCTGGGAGACTATACACCCCGCCTTTGAGGCTAATGCAGTAAGGAGAATCTGCCTTGCTGTCAGCACGTGGGGTCTGGCTCAAGGCACAGGGCAGGATTTCAGCCATGCAGTTTCCAGAGGTGCCAGCTACATTATTGTAGATACAGCAGGAGACACCATGTGCACATTCAAAGTGGGAAATGCTTTGTGATTTCACAAGATCACCTGTTTCTTCGATGCTGCCTTAAATCCACAAGTGGTGCTTGCCCAGTGCTCTCAGGACACATGGAAAGTCCGCCTTGACAATGGCTATGTAGCCGATGAGCTTCAGCCACTGCTACTTATGCTGATGATAGTAATTTGCCTGCTACCTTGTATTCCTCTGAGTCTGGCTGTTGTATCTTTTTATATATTTAGATTGTAAGCTCTTTGGGGCAGTCTTTTGTCTTTTTGTTGTATGCAGAGCTGACTGAAACATTTCTGATGGAAGAGTTTTCCATCAGACAATGCAGTTTTGCTAAAATCTAAATGCTTCGTGGGAATGTGTCGATTTCACACAAAAATTGATGGAGAAGAGTCAAAATGAAATGAGAGAATCAAAATGATTCAACGTAAAAATGTTTTGTTTCAATAGGATAAAAACATTTCATGTTGACTTTGTTATTTTAATTTCATTTAGACTTTATAAATAATGAAGTTTGACATTACTGAAACAAAACATTTCCATAGTCCCAAGTAAAAATTGTTCCCAATTTTTGTTCCATGGGAAATTTAGAAATTTCCAGTTCAGAACCAAAAATTAAATAAAATAAATATATTGAAAGGTCAGAGCTACCGGCAGAATGGAAATTCTGTCTTCTGACCGGCTCTAGTTCTGTGCATACAGTGCTAGTACACTAGGTCCTTGGTTCCTGGCTGGGGTCTCCAGGCTCTATTACTATAGAAATAGGTGCCTGGCTCTTGAGACAGAAATAGAAAGTGTATGGAAAAATAGGTTCTCTGAAAGTTCTCTGAAAGTTGCTTCTAAGAACTGAAAAGCTATAGAAGATGAGGTGTCAGAATGCAAAAAGAAAATGCAACCATGTAAAGAGGAGAAAGTGAACAAATGTTGTCAGGATCGAGAAGCCAAAATGGATGACACTGAGGCAGTAACTCTACTCTTGAAATAAGGAAATCTCTGTTAAACTACTTCTCCATTAGACTCAAGGAGATGAAGCTGAAATATAAGGTACTGAATAGAAAGTAGTATTAATGCTAAAAGCAAAAATGCTCTGCTTAAGGCAGGGAAAATATATATTTTTAAAGAATCCCTAGAAAATGTAATAAAGTGTGGAGTAAATCCTGTTGATGGGTGCAGGGAAAGGGAGTTGTTGATGCAGAAAGGTTCTGTGGCTCACCAACTATTCTGATCTGACGATAGGTTAATCTCACTGCTCCTTTTTTCACTCGGGACTGACTCATGGTCACACATATCATATCCTCCTCCCACACGCACACTCCAATTCTTCTTCTGCAGCTCAGCATGGGGAAAAAGTCAAATCAAGTCCCATTTTAGAAGCTAATTGGTTTCCAGCCCATTAGCATTTACTGATGCCTTTCAAACTCAGCATCAGCCATACTGCAAATCTCCATTCAGCCCTGTGTGTTGTAAGATGTGTGTGGAAGGGATCAACTGCATATGGAACCTCAGGAGCTATTCTATCTGGTGGGGTCAGATTATTTACAAATTATTATTTGTAATTTAGTAAGGTTTACAGTCTCCAAATGAGATTAGGACCCCATTATGCTAGGTGTGAAAACCCACACACTTTAGTTACTGTGTCCTTACTGGTGCTGCACTGATCTGTGTGTGTTGCTAAAACTTCTGAGGGCATAGCCCGTGGTCCTTTGTACTGCAATAAGCTGAGCCACTCCATGATTCTTTCCCGGAGACCTGTGGGAGAAGTTGTTTGTTCTTCTGGGAACATGGGGAGAACTGTGGGAAACCACTGGAGGACGATCAGGATTCAAGTGTTCTAGCCTATGTCCTCATTGCAAACTGGGTGGGTTACCAGCCTGAGCAAAAGCAGAACCTGGGCTTTAGCCTACAGTCCAACCAAACCAACTTGCCTGGGTGTAAAGCACCACTATACTCAGGTGAAAAGTTTGTGTGTGCGTGTAGACAGGCAGGGTATTAGGAGCAACACCCAGGAAGAGCCTGAGTTAATGGTGCAGTGAAGACATAACCTAGGTATTGCATTATTTGTAGTGCCAGCTAGGGATCGGAGTCAGGACCCCACTGAACTAGGTACTGTACAATATTGCAGATGGTGCAATGTTGCACCCTCAAATAACTGCAATATTTTATACATGGAGAATGAAGCCAATGACAAGAGGCTATCTCTGGCAGAAGAAGCTTGACATTTCTGTAATTCTACAGAGATGATCTGCATTACAAATACAACCCATTTTTCCCGTCAGCGAGAACACAGGGGGCCAGAGTCTGCACTGATTTTTATCCTGTGCAATTCCATTTACTTCGGCATGTTGAGGCAGCACAGAATTTGGTCTGCAGACTCTTCAGACTCCACCAGAAAAGGTTTAATATTTTCACCAGCAGCAGCTGTACATTGCAAGGTGCTCGCAGCTCTTAATCACGTCACTCAATGTTTTAAAACGCATCACTCAGCACATTTTAAGATGGCGAATATAAATTCAAAACTTGGTTTGATTCTATATCATTCAATAAAATTAAAATTGAGTTAATGGTTGAGATACTCAGTTGGAAGGCGATATCATTGGTTACAAAATGACCTCAAGATTCAATTATTATCATCATCACCACCATCACCATAGCATCTAAGGCCCCAGCTGAGATCAAGGCACCATTAAGCCCAGTCTGTGGCATTTACAAGCTAAATAAAGAAGCCAAACAAAGGATTTGACAAAGGCAGTGTTACAAACAGATATTCCAGAAGGGGAACTGAGGCAAAGAGAGCTTGAATGACTTGTCCAAGATCACACAAGAGGTCTGAGGTAGAGAGGGGAACTCAATCTAGATAATTCAGTGCCTTTATAATCAGACCTCCTTCCTCTTCCAAAAGGTACTGAATACCAAAGTCCTAATCCCCAAAACGAAGTGTTACATTAGCAATCCAGTAAAACGTTACAATGGCATGTTTTGTCCTAATCTACCAGTAACACTAACACAGTTTGGCCAGACAGCCAGGGATTGCACGTTCACATGGATTCTGAGGGTGTCTAATAAAAAAGTTACAGCATATTGATCTCTTTATGTAATAGATGGGCTAGTAGAGTTATGTTTCACTGGGAACCAACTGGCCATGTTGCATAGAAAAAATATTCAAAGTGCTTCTCCTAATATTGTTTGAAGCCAGTAATTTTTTAGCCAGTCTCTTATGGTTCAGTTTTTTAAATAAATCTGCCTTTCTCAGACAGACCTGTAGAATTGCAGCCTGTCCAGCCATGCAGTCAGACCATGTTGGGATAACTTTGCTAGAAGCAAAAAAAAAAAAAAAAAAAAAAAAAAATCTTTTCCAAATTTTTCTCCATGTAATGGAAAGCTAAGCACCTAAATGTGTGTTTGATGGATGGCTCAAAGCAGTGCTCTTCAGAAAAAAGCAGATACTTTCCACAACTGCTCAGATTAAAATTCTACCTTAAAATAAATATTACATAAAGAGATTATTCTTATATAAAATGCACATTGATCTATTTCAGTAATACCTATGTGACAGCTATTATTAGTGCTAGCATAATTCATACCTTCAGTCCCATAAAGCCAAGGAAACTGTGTGGCTAGAAGTTGAGGTCACCATATGGAGCATGTAAAAAGGAGCAACTCCAGGCTCAGATGACCCTGCCCACCCACACTTGTAGAGCATGCTCCAGCTGGAGGTAGCGTTTCAGAGGGAGTGAGATAGCTCAGAAGGGGCCTGATAAGGCAGGGAGAGGGACCTATGCTGAGGGCTCCTGAGGAAGGACACTGCAGGAGAGGAAGAGCCTGCCTGCTGAGCCCAGGAGGGCTGAAGGTTCAACTAGTACCGTTTCTCTTACTACTTTGAGACGGACTGTAAGACTTTGACAGGAGAGCGGGTGGTAGGAAGTGGCCCAGCGTGGCAGCCTTAAGGCTGGGTGCTGGACATTTGGTAACCCTTACAGTGCCCTGGGACAGAGCCCAGACACCTCAACCAACTCCCCTCCATTCATTAAGAAGGGCACAAAACCTCTCACTTTCTAGATGCTCCCCCCCCCCAACCCGCAGGGGAAGAAAGGAAAGGACAAATACCCTCTGGAACAACTGCAGGGATTGGATACTCATGGGGGTCAATAGCCAAACCTCATATCTAGGAACCCCATCACCTCAGGAATCGCTAAGACTGAATAAAAGACAGACTACCACCAGATGTGAAGGTGGCCCGGGAAAAAGTAGAGGCATGGTGAACAGAGGCCAACTGCCTGATCATTCAGTGATGCCACCAGCAAACATCTTCCATCACAGTGAGATTGGCAAAATCAGGATGGGAGAACAATAGCATGTGACTTTTCACCTATCACACTCTGCAAATAATGAACTGCGAACAAGCAAAGTGAACAGTTCATGTGCAGCCCTTGGACTATGAATTTGTTCACAGAAATTAAGTAGTGAACACGTATGAATAACAAATGTGTGCCCAGAAATTAGGATTGGTTTGCAAACACACAAAGAGAACAAAGGGCTGATATCAGAACAAGATTTGTTGGCAAGAAATAAGTCAGGTGCAGCTGAAGTTCAGACTTCAGTAACAAGTGCCACCAGGTTTTTCTCACCAGTCCCCCATCTTATCCAGGTCTGACCTCTGTGTTCAGTTTTACTTAAGAAGATACACTGGCAGCATTGAAATGTGTCTGATTTACCCTTTATTTAAAAGGAAACATCTGGGTGCCAGATTGGTGGCTCTGGGGACTGAAATTTTTCCATCATCCATAAAATTGGTTTAATGGGACAATCTTCCCTATGCCATCCCCCTAATCTACCTCACCTCTGTTGAGAAAGGACCACCTCTAGTGATAAGGTGAGGGGATAGTTCAGTCTCCATTGCCCATTCATATCCTGGCCTCTTTATTGATTTGCCAATGCAGGGTGCCAATTAATAGCAAATGTGTTTTCTATGACTTATGTGTAGTATGCTAGCGCATAGAAGCCCTGTAGTGCTAGGTACTGTACAGACACAAAGTAAGAGCTTAAATTCTGAAGAGACCAAACAAACTAAGGGTAGGGGGGAGGAAAGAATTATCCTTCAAATCTTACAAATAGGGAACTGAGGGGCAGAGCTTAAGCCATTTGTCCAAAGATATACAGGAAGTAACAGCCAGAAATTCAACCCAGAGCTACTTAACTACAAGACCATCCTTTCTCTCTCTGCTTGTAGCTTTCATGAGAAGCCCATTTGTCCACTAGGATCTGAACTGTTTCCACCAACTTATTCACATGGGGCACTGAACAGCCATCAGATGAATGTCATCAGGTTTTTGGAATTACTCTTTCCTGAGCCACACTCAAACCAACAACAGAGCAAAGATCACAGTGACCTAGTAAAGTAAAGCTGAAAAAACAGCTGAGACACCATGAACGGGCTACAAGAGAAATGTTGGCCTCTCCCTTGGCATGTCTCACAATGCCCACAAATTATGTATTAGTGGATCAATAAAATGTAGCTTATCTTATCATACATAAAAATAAATTGACAGCACTGTAGCACACCGTTCACCATGACATTTTTTCAAAGACACTGAATTACGTTCCTTGCTCGTAAAACACCTCGACAGCTTCCCAAGTCAGAACGGTGCATAGATTAGAGTTGTGGACACCGTATCTTACAGTACGATAGATGCAATATATTTATCATCTGTATTTTATATTTAATCAATTACTCTTAGCATGGAAAAGTCAGGAATTTACAATACCTTAAGTTTAGTAGCTTAGATGGTTAACACTATATAGAGTCCCTTAATGTCTCTGTGTCTCAGTTCTCCATCTGCAACATGGGTGTAATACAGCTTTCTTTCTTTCTCTTCTGTTTGTATGCCTTGTCTGTTTAGACTGCAAGCTCTTAGGGGGCAAGGACAGTCTCTTATTAGGTGTATGTACAGCACCTAGCACAATGGTACCCCAGTCTCAGTTCAGGCCTTTAGGTGCTACTGTAATATAAATAACAATAATGCCACCTATTTTTCATGCTGTGATACATTGATCCTGAATTCGGCCCACCGTTTTTAACTGGTTGAATACAATTGATGAATCATTAAGTAAAAAAGAGGATGTAAAATTAAATAAAAACCCAGGGCAAATGTCTTCCCACATCTTTAGTGTGGTATGTCTGGAGCCAAGCCTGCAATAAGGCCTAAGTAGAGCATTTCCTACACGTCCTTTTCCCACTTGTCTAAGACTGAAAATCTATACTGCGTCCCTGATGTGCACAAGAACTTTGGGGATGTGGGTGGAGATTACAGAAGGTTAAACACAGCAATTCCAATTTAGCTACCATACAGCTGATGCAAACAAAGGGAAATATATAAATAGCGCCTATTAAATGATCTAAATAGTTGGAAGTTAGTTTATGCCTTAATAATGATGGAATCCAAAGTCAATTTTGCTGTAAAATGAGACTAAGAGAGCGTGTAGAGACCCAGTGGAATGATTTCTTCCTGCAATCCTCACAAAGTAATGTGTAGATGCACAAGAAAATATTCATTAATAAAACTATATAGCAGAGCCTTGGAGTAGCCAATATATAAAAAAAGATCTGTACTCCACTCATGCATTAAAAATACAAAGCCTGAGGCAGGAATGGAATGTGTCTGTCATGAGCAGTGATATAGTGACCTATCCAGCTAACCCCTCTTTGATCATTGAATACCACACTGTCTATATAGCTTCTTAAAACTGCTGACAAAACAAGTGTTTAGAAGAAATCAATCATGTAACTCCCAGAAGATCTTAAAGCAACTGCAAAACAGAAAGGTAAATTATCCAGCAATACAGATATTGTTCAGCTGCCATTTACCAAACAATTTAAAGTGGTTCTAAAATAGAGAACTAGTTGAGTATTTTTAACATTTTATTTGCAAAGGAGTCAAAGAAATGACTTGATTGCATTTTTTTTTTTTTTTTTTTTTTTTTTTTACCACGTACAGTGGTTTGCAATTTTCTTCTTTCTCAGGCTATTGTCCAGCAACTCTCCTGGGCTGGGCGCTGCCAGCAAGAGGCAGGAAGAAGGTGATTTTAATCCAACC
Source organism: Trachemys scripta elegans (assembly GCF_013100865.1). Classification (NCBI taxonomy): domain Eukaryota; kingdom Metazoa; phylum Chordata; order Testudines; family Emydidae; genus Trachemys; species Trachemys scripta. The sequence goes on along the minus strand of NC_048301.1, from coordinate 104,389,615 downwards.
TGTCATTTTGAGTAATAGACAGGGGAGGAGATTATGCAATAGAAGGGCTTTTTCCTCACTGGGGTTGGGGGTAGGGGCTCATCAGGATACTGTACTGAACAAAAAGAGATGCCAATTTCCTTAGGAAGAATAAAGATGTTTGACAGTCCTTATCGTGAGTAAAAGGTGGAGGTTTGATTTGGGGAGGAAGGATGGGCTCATGGTTTGGCGCTGAGTTGGGACTTGGGGAAATCTAAATTCAAATTCCCCATCTATGCCATAGACTTCTGTGTGACCTTGGGTAAATCACTTAATCTCTCTGGGTATGTCTATCCTGCAATGTAAGCTCTGATTCAGGCTTGAGCCCAACCTCCCCTTCCATCTACACACAAATCTCTCAGACACAGGCTCAGACCTAGAGTCCTAGGAACCTGCAGGGGTAGAGGGTCTGTGCCCATGTCAAACCATGACCCAGGGTTCATGCCCTATTGCTTTGTAGTGTCAACACAGCACTGTTTGACTTGGGTCCTGGGAGTCTGACAAAAGTAATCCACAATCCCATGGGCCAACTTCTTTTGTCCTCTCTATCCCAAGAATCTCCAACCAACTCAGTTGAAAAACAGAAATCACCCTTCTTGGCGTACACCAGCAGCTCAGTGAGTCAGTGTTAACCTTGCCATTGTCTTCTGACCACTGAGCTGCAAACACCCCATCAGAGAGCCTCCTGTGTTTGCAATGGAGACTGACCAGAATATGCCTTTTGCGAAGCGCACTGCTTAATGGTCACGGGAGCACAGCCTGATTTTGGAGACTCTCTGGTGCAAGGCCAGCAAAACTGTGAACTTTAGTAAAAGTACCAGGAATGAACAGGCATAACAGCAGAAAGCAAAGAAGCTGGCAACTCTGCAAATTTACCGGACCAGTGACCAGTTCAGGAAGCAGATTCAGTGGCTCAGGATTGAGAACTAGATGACCAGGGACCAGAACTGCACCTTGGGCAACTCGCCAACATTGTGCCTGATTTATGAGGCGTTTGTCTGGATGCTCGGTACTGTACCCAGCACAGAGCCTACTGTGGTGCATGATAACCTGGTCAACCGGGATGGTGTCCTGCTGGCCCCAGAATCCAGCATGGGGCTTGATGGGAGCCAGTAGCAGGCACCGAATGAGAACCATGAAGTCATTCTGGGGCTGAATCTGGTCCCAGAACACATTTGGAAACAGGATCACGAGCAAATTCTAGGTCCATACTCAGAGGAGCAGTTTGTTCTCTCCCAAGGAATGGCCTGCTACTAAGCCTGCAGCAGACATAGAAGGGACAGAAGCCATCCCTGAGCCCAGTAAGTTTCTGGCTCCAGTTTTATGTTTATTGCTACAGCAATGAGAGGGATTTCCGCTCTAAGAACCAATGCAAAAGTTAGGAGATACCCAGGCTAGCAGCATGTATCCACTAATGGCAGATTGTATCCCAGTTCCCTGGTGTCCTCCTCCCCCTTACCACATGGAGTTCAAAATGGCGACTGATTAAGGCAAAGTAAAGAACATCTTTAAAGAGTATTTTTACCGGAAAGGCACAGATTTTTGCTAGGGCCATTCCTGTTTCTTAAAAACAAGAATATTACATTGCCATGCCTTTATGTATGCTGCTCAGTAATCACTCAACGGTCTGCGTAGCCATCTGGAAACAGTGAACGCTGTGTGTATTTTGGGGGGGGGAACGTGATCCATTTTCAAAACGAGTCCATTTCAGTTAACTTTTGGACCAAAGCTACTGACCATTCCACCCCCCACCCCATGTAGTTCTGCAATTTTTGTCAAACAAGAACAGTTAGATTTTTTAACTGACCATTGTCTCTGCACTATTTTAATTGTGATTAACCAGGGTGTGTCCAGGGGGATTCTGTGAACTGAAGCATCCCTTTCACAGTACATTGCAGTTCAGTTTTGAAATGTAACATTGTATTTCCTTGAAATTCCACAAGAATGAATTTTGTGCATCTCCACTGAACTATTTGAGACAATAACCATCTGTGTCTTCTCCTATTGCAGGCCCCGCAACCTCTACTGGCTGCTGTCCCTCCACAGCTTGGCCATAGTGCAGCACAAACCTGGCCCCATGTGCTGTCATGGACTCTTCCAAGAGGAAGCGTTTCTGTGACGAACTGATAGTTGAAATTCTTGAGAGGGCCATCAATTAGGTCCAGTACCAGAAACAAAAGGACTTAAGGCTAGAGAAAAAGGCATGCCAAGAGGAAGGAGGAAAGGCTAAGGCTCACCACAAAACCTGAGGACTGGGTTTCAGCACAGGAGCAGGCACTTCCTATGCAGTTCCTGGAACAGGAATGATAGCTAAAGGAGGACAGAGCTCAGCAGCGTGAACTGTTTGAGCTGCTGATATCAATCCTGGCTGCAAGATTACCAGCTCCTGCTGCTTCTCCCTCACCCTCTGAACCCTCTGTACCTCAGTCAGGAAACAGCTTGGAAAACTCCAGGCCTGGGTCGATGGTCCATATGATCTGGCTCCATGAGCGTCTGGGCAGGGAAATTAAAGCCCATGCAGCCCTCCATCTTGACCCCCTCTCCTGTGGATACCTCCCCCAGTGCCAAGTGCACAGAAAATGATGAAAGATGGGAAAGGAGAAAGGGGGGAGCTGGGGACCTCAGCAATAGGGGGTTTATATCATGTTTTCACTTGTTCATGCACTTCTGTTTTATTTTGTTCTAGAACTGTTCTTTTGTAACTGCTGCTTGGGTGTTGTAATGGCAGCTCGCCCGCCTGGCAATGGGTGAACGCTGTCCTGTTTTAATACATTTATAAATAAAGCCTTTTATGTCATCAAGAAAGTTTCTTGCTATCACCGAATCTCAGACAATCATGATCTGAAATAATAAAGCTAAAACACATGATCAGGAACAATTAGAAATTAGTAACCAAACACTATTCCTCTATACAGGTATATACAGCAATATACACTTCACTCACTTCCTCATATGAATCCATACTGTGAATCATCTCCCCCCGGCCCCACCATTCCATAAACCATCGTGTCATTCAGACCTACACTGCATGGCAATCGAGCCCCCCCACCCCAAGCACTGACCTCCCCCCAAATCAATTAGCCTCATCCTTCCCACAAGCAAATTCATAGAGGTACTCTTCCCCATCTTCAACTGGGTCATGCAAGTCCATAATGTGGGAGTACAAAGCATCCCTGACTTCTGTTGCCCAGGTGCATCCCGCTCTAGCTGCAGTAGGTACACTTTCCGGCTGAGTATCCCTATTCAGCAGCCCCTCGCTGTCAGGGGGAAATGGCAAGCCACAGTAACCCATACAGCATCGATGACCCTGGCATCCAAATGGGGCTGTGGACATCTATAAAGAGATTTCAATCTGCCAAAAGCACATTCAACAGCCATTCTTCACCTGCTGGGAGTGTAATTAAACCATCTTTTGCCAGGGTCTCTGAAATCCATGTACTGTTTCATAAGCTGAGGCAAAAGGGGGTGTTTGGGGAACCCCAGAATAATGGTGGGGGACAGTAATGCCATTTATGATAATATCATTTGGTGGAAATAGTATCCTAGCCTGTCCCTGAATGTAGACTTGACTGGCAAAACCCCCCAGCATCATGAACTTTCCCAATGCGGCCATGCTGACATTCGTAAATGGACCTCTGTGATCCATGAGGGTCTGTTAAACCCTTTGTGTTTTATGTACTCATGAGTTCCTTGAGGATGGCGAACTATGGACACATGTCCCATCAGTGGCCCTAGCGCAGTGAGGAAACCCCATTCTCGCAGAGCTAGCAATTACTTCAGGAATATCTTTTATGCCCACTTTGCCCATAGTCAACTTTCCAAAACCAAACCGGTTGGCAATGGACCCGGTAGCAAGTTTCCAGATGGCTATCACAACCTGCTTCTGGACTGGCAGGGGTAGCCTCATGCGTGTGTCTTTACACTGGAGGCTCAGGGCAAGCTGCTCACAAAGCTCCAGAAACGTAGCTTTCTTCATGTGAAAGTTCTGAACCCCCTGCAGGTCATCTCAGGTCTGCCTGATTATGTGATCCCGCCAGTCTGAGCTTGTCAGAAGCGCTGGTGTACGGAGGGGATCTCAGCAGCTATACCAAGTGTATTGAGCAGCATCAGCCAGTGCAAGTCTGCCATGCCAGGATACTCCTCCTCCTCCTTCTGTTCCATCCAACGCTCTATCAGGTGCCTTTGGTAGGTCAGAAAACACCACCAAAATGTCCACCAGCACCTCATGGAAGCTCTATCCCTTTCCTGCCACAGAAGTGAAAGCGCAAGCAAGAGAACTTCTTGAAAAGGGGGTCTCCTCCATGTTGCTTGGCAGGCTGTTCAAAATTTCTGTCATGGTCAGGGAGGGCTATCAAGTTTTCCCACAGTGCACCACGGCCAAAGTGCAAGACTGGCCACATTTTGGGAGGGCACTAGGAAGTCTGGGATATGATTGATTTGCCTCAGGTCTACTGCATGCTGCAGTGTGGACAGCACAACCCCAGTTTCAAGCCTGTATTAGAAAAATTTTAATGTAGGGGTAAGACAGCTCTGGATTCTCTAACCTGGGTCAGCTGACTAGAATCCCACTAACCCTGGGCTTGCATTACAGTGTATACCTACCCTCTGTACCTTGTCTATTGTGGGAGACAGAGCTCAGTGGTTTGAGGATTGGCCTACTAAACCCAGGGTTGTGAGTTCAATCCTTGAGGGGGCCATTTAAGGATCTAGGGCAAAAATCTATCTGGGGATTAGTCCTGCTTTGAGCAGGGGATTGGACTAGATGACCTCCTGAGGTCCCTTCCCACCCAGATATTCTATTCTGAGCCCTGGTCTACACTATAAGGTTAGGTCAAATTTAGCTGTGTTAGGCCGATTTTATAAGCAATGCGTCTATACAACCAACCCTGTTCCGTCGACCTAAAGGGCTTTTAAAATTGACTGCTGTACTCCTTCCCAGCGAGGGGAGTAGCACTAAAAAAAAAATCAACCTTGCTGGGTCAAATTTGGGGTAGTACAGATGCAATTCGACGGTATTGGCCTCCAGGAGCTATCCCAGAGTGCTCCAATGTGACCGCTCTGGATAGCGCTTTCAACTCCAATGCAGTAGACAGGAAAAGCCCAGGGAAATTTTGAATTTCATTTCCTGTTTGGTCAGTGTGGTGAGGTCAGCAGCACAGGTGACCATGCAATCTCCCCAGAATCACACACGAGCTCCAGCATGGACCGAACGGGAGACACTGGATCTGATTGCTGTATGGGGAGAAGAATCTGTGCAGGCCAAATGCTGATCAAAAAGAAGAAATGCTAATATATATGCCAAAATTGCACAGGGCAAGGTGGAGAGAAGCTACAACAGGGACCCACAGCAGTGCCCTGTGAAAGTCAAGGAGCTCAGGCAAGCCTACCAAAAGACTAAGGAGGCAAACAGTCACTCTGGGTCACAGCACCATACATGCCGCTTCTATGATCAGCTGCATGGCATTCTGGGGGACAGGGACCCTACCACTACTACCCGACCATTGTCCGTGGACACCTGCAAGGGGGGAGTCTCACGCAATAGGGAGGAGGATTTTGTGGAGGAGGAGAATGCACAGCAGGCAAGCGGAGAATCCGTTCTCTCCAGCAGCCAGGACCTTTTCATCACCCTGGAGCCAATACCCTCCCAAGGTGGGTTCCTGGACCTTGAAACCGGAGAAGGCACCTCCGGTGAGCACATTTGTAACTACACTACAGGGGTTAAAAGAAAGTGTGTTTAAGGTTTGATTTGCCCTGAAGAATCAGGATGCATTCACGGCCAGTACAGCTACTGGAAAAGTCTGTTAACGTGTCTGGGGATGAAGCGGGAATCCTCCAGAGACATCTCCATGAAGCTCTCCTGGAGGTACTCTGAAAGGCTTTGCAGAAGGTTTCTGGGGAGGGCTGCCTTATTTCTTCCTCCACGGTAGGACACTTTACTATGCCAAGCCAGTAGTCTGGAATCATTGTAGCACAAAGCATGGCAGCGAATGGTCCTGGGTTTTGGTCGCATTCAAGCAACATTCAGTCTATATCTTTCTATGTTAGCCTCAGGAGAGTGATATCATTCATGGTCACGTGGTTGAAATAAGGGAATTTTTATAAGGGAACTGTAAAAGGACCCCGTTCATGCTGGGCTGTTAAAAGGGATCAGCCCTGAGAATAGCCACATGGTGGGGCAGGGCCGCCCGGGGGGGGGGCAATTTGCCCCGGGCCCCACAGGGGCCCCCACAAGAGTTTCTTGGGGCCCCTGGAGCGGGGTCCTTCACTTGCTCCGGGGGCCCCAGAAAACTCTTGTGGGACCCGTGCCCCTGGAGCTTCTTCCGCTCCGGGTCTTTGGCGGCAATTCAGCAGCGGGGGATCCTTCTGCTCCGGGACCCGCCGCCGAAGTGCCCCGAAGACCCGCGGTGGGGGGTCCTTCCACTCCGGGCCCCACCGCCAAAGTGCCGGGTCTTCGGCAGCAATTCGGTGGCAGGGGCACCCCGCTGCTGAAGACCCCAGGGCCCTTGAATCCTCTGGGTGGCCCTGTGGTAGGGTGAAGGGATCATCCCAGAGAATAGCCATGCAGAGAGGTGGGGGGAGGGGTGTGCTGCACATCCACCTGAAAACCACAGCCCCTCCTTTTAAATGGTAAACCCAACCAGCCTTGCTTGCTATGGGAAAGGAGGGCGCTGCAGTTCGAAACCATTCCCACATGTTATGAAGGTGGAAGAAGCCAACCCCACGTACCCTTTGGCTTACCATGGCTGCCTGGAAACCGAATTCTGTTGCCCAGCCATGTGTGATGTGTCACCATACCGGCAGGCGCTCAATATAAAAAGCAAAATGCGATCTTGTACCTAAAGCACATGTGCTGTCTGCTGTGAATTGCTTCATTCACTGTGAAAAAGTCTCCTCTTTGTTCTCAGAAATGTATCTCCTTAAATTCTACTCTCCCTTTTTATCCCCCCACAGGTGCAAATGTTTCTATCCTCCCCCTATCATCTCCGTCCCAGAGGTTATCGCAGATTAGAAGGCAAAAAAAAAAAAAAAAAAAAAAACGCACTCACGCTGACATGTTTTCCGAGCTCATGCAGTCCTCCCACACTGATAGGGCACAGCTGAATGCATGGAGGCATTCAGTGATAGAGGTCAGGAAAGCATTAAGTGAGCGCAATGAGAAGAGGCAGGAGGCGATGCTGAGGGTAATGGGGGAGCAAATGGACATGATTGGGTGTCTGATGGAGCTGCAGGAAAGGCAACAAGAGCACAGATCGCCACTGCATAACCCCCTGCCCTCCTCCCCACGTTCCATATTCTCCTCACCCAGATGCCCAAGAACGGGGCACCCAGCCACTCCACTCCAGAGGATGGCCCAAGTAACAGTAGGCTGTCATTCAAACAGTTTTGATTTGTAGTGTGGCTACAATAAGCAATGTGGTCTTGTCCTTCCCTCCTCCCTCACCCCACCCGGGCTACCTTGTCCGTTATCACACTTTTATTTTAATTAACAAAGAAAGAATGCATGGTTTCAAAACAATAGTGACTTTATTTCCTTCGTCAGCTGTGATCGAAGTGGGGAGGGTGGTTGGCTTACAGGGAATTAAAATCAACCACAGGGACAGATTTGCATCAAGAAGAAACACACACAACTGTCACTCCGTAGCATGGCCAGTCATGAAACTGGTTTTCAAAGCCTCTCTGATGCGCAGTGCACCTAGCGGTGCTCTTCTAATCACCCTGGTGTCTGGCTGCTCAAAATTGGCCACCATTTGCCTCAACCTCCCACCCCGCCATAAACGTCTCCCCCTTACTCTCACAGATATTATGGAGCACACAGCAAGCAGCAATAACAATGGGAATATTGGTTGCACTGAGGTCTAACCTAGTCAGCAAACAGCGCCAGCAAGCTTTTAAATGTCCAAAGGCACATCCTACCACCATTCTACACTTGCTCAGCCTATAGTTGAACTGCTCCTTACTACTGTCCAGGCTGCCTGTGTACGGCTTCATGAGCCATGGGAACAAGAGGTAGGCTGGGTCCCCAAGGATAACTATTGGCATTTCAACATCCCCAATGGTAATTTTCTGGTCTGGGAAGTAAGTCCCTTCTTGTAGCTACTCGAACAGCCCGGAGTTCCTAAAGATGTAAGCGTCATGCACCTTTCCCAGCCATCCCCCGCTGAAGTCTGTGAAATGTTCCTTCTGATCCACCAGTGCTTGCAGCACCATTGAAAAGTATCCCTTGTGGTTTATGTACTGGTTGGCAAGGTGGTCCAGTGCCAAGATAGGGATATGTGTTCCATCTATCGCCCCACCACAGTTAGGGAATCCCATTGCAGCAAAGCCATCCACTATGACCTGCACATTTCCCAGAGTCACTACCTTTGCTAGCAGAAGGTCAGCGATTGCCTTGGCTACTTGGATCACAGCAGCCCCCACAGTAGATTTGTCCACTCCAAATTGATTCCTGACTGACCGGTAGCAGTCAGGCATTGCAAGCTTCCACAGAGCTATTGCCACTTGCTTCTCAACTGTCAGGGCAGCTCTCATCTTGGTATTCCTGTGCTTTAGGGCAGGGGAAAGCAACTCACAAAGTTCCAGGAAAGTGGCCTTACACATGTGAAAGTTTCTCAGCCACTGGGAATCATCCCATACCTATGCGGTCTCACCAGTCTGTGCTTGTTTGCCGGGCCCAGAATTGACTGTATAAAATCACTTTCTAAAGATTAACTTCTATAAGATTGACCTAATTTCATAGTGTAGACATACCCTAAGTGTAAGCTCTTTAGGGCAGGGACTGTCTCTTACTATGTGTTTGTACAGTACCTAGCACAATGACTCCTCTAAGTGCTATTACCATTAAAGATAGCTCTATACTGCATTCAGAGGGTGTGGCTGCAGCTCGAGTAGACATGCCTGCACTAGCTTTAATCTAGCAAGCTTGGAGACCACAGCAGTGAAGTCACGGCAGCTTGCACCTTCAGCCTGGGCTAGCCCTGAGCACGCAAAACCAGCCAAACTAACTAGTAAATAGCTCCATATAGTTTAAGAAAACAATTAAAACCTCTCTAGAGGGTTATGCAAATTTTACTCAAAAATAAAATTGAGCTAGGTGGATATTACATATAAAAATGTAACATCTATTTTCTAAAATTGCTTCTTTATTGTTCTTTAGATACTGAAGCATGAACAAACACGTCATCTTTTTTGACGCATCAATTGCATTCAAGAGTGGGTAGCATATTGATAAGGACTAGAAATACATTCAGGGTGGCTTTTTCAAACAAGGGCACCTAATTCATAGGTTCCAAGGCCTGAAGGGACCATTGTGATCATCTCAGAATGACTCATAGAACTCCCCCCAGCTAATTCCTAAACAAAGTTTTTAGAAAACATCCAAGATTGATTTAAAAATCGTCATGGATAGAGAATCCACCATAACCTTTGGTATATGGTTCCAATGGTTAACTACCCTCACTGTTAAAAATTTACACCTCATTTCCAGTCTGAAATAAGCTTCATTCTCAGCTTCCAGTCTAGCTTCAGCTTCCAGTCATTGGATCATTTTACACCTTTCTCTTTGTTCCCCATGTTGATATTCTAGACGGCAATCAAGTCACCCCTTAACCTGCTCTTTATTAGGCTAAACAGATTGAGCTCTTTGAATCTAGGACTATAAAGGCATGTTTTCTAATCCTTTAATCATTCTCATGACTCTTCTCTGAAACCTCTCCAATTTATCACCATCCTTCCTGAATTGTAGACACCAGAACGGGACATGGTATTCCTGCAGTGGTCACACTAGTGCCAAATACAGAGGTAAAATAGCCTCTGCTCCTGCTTGAGATTCCCATTTGTGCATCCCAGGATTGCATTGGCTCTTTTTTGCCACAGCATTACATTCGGAGTTCAAGTTCAGCCAATTAACCTCTATGACCATGACCACAAAGCTTTTTCAGAGTCAATTCCATACCTAGGAATTTAACTGGCGCTGTGGGTGCTCAGAAACTAAGACATTTATTTCAGATGCTTAAATATTGATTTAGGTTGTCTAATTTTAGGCATCTAAGTTTGAAAATTTTGGCCCAAGTTATTATGTACCATATCTCTGTTCCTGGCTTTTGCTCTGCAGGAACTTTCACAATGGTGAGCAAGAGAATTTCTGTTTCTAGGTCAGCATTTGAATGATTTTATCTGGAGTCGGAGGTTTGCCAAACTACTGGAAGCTGTAAAGAACATTCTATATGTTACTGTGCTTTGGACTCTCATATCTTGGAAGTAATGCCGCATTTGACAGCCTGCAATCATACCACCCTTAGGCAGTTTTCCTGTTAAATCTGTGATGCTACGTGGGATTAACACCATATGCCACTTCAAAAACCTCTAGAATTCAGCAAGACACGACTTTGGAATAACTGCGGGGGAAATAGAGTGTCAAACATTGGCATCCCTGTGATGGCTTTTCGATTATGGAGTAAAAGCGAACCTACAATTTCTTAGCGAGTGTAGCAAGTTACAAGTCATCTGAATATTGAGCTTTAATTCTACAGATGAAAGCGCAGGTTCGGTTCACACCCAACGCCTTCAAAAACCGAGGAAGTTGAGATCTGGATTCCAACTTTGAGCCTGGCTTGTACTGCATCTACACAATGGCCTTGACTGAAATGGTGGAGCTAAACAGCCCATCAAACTTTGTGGCTCAGGCCCATCTCTTTATTTACAGGTACAACCATACCAGAAGGATATTGACAAATTGGAGGGAGCTCAGAGAAAAGCAACAAAAGTGATGGGAAGCTGGAGAACTGAAATGCATACACTTGTAAATGGCTTGGCTAAAACTTGGATTAAGTAAATCACTTAAGCACATTCTTACTTGTAAGCACACGCTTAAATCCCATTGAAGTCAACGAGTCAAATAAGTGCTTATATGCTTTGTTGAATCAACCACTTTGGGCTGGAGAGGAGGCATAACCATCTTTATGAATTTGAAGGGTTAAACCCCTGAAAAGAGGGTAGTTATTTAGGGTATGGCATAAAGGGAGGTTACTAGAAGTAATGGGCTAAAATTACAGGAAGAAGAAGAATGTTGGTAGAGTAACAGGAAAAATATCCTGAAAGATCTATTTCTGGAAAGAATAATGGTATGGTATCATATGCCATCTGGAGGCTAAAACAGAGTTTAGCAGGTTATTTTTCCTCCAGGAGAGAAAGTAAATATTCTCCAGGTGCGCATAGGTCTTCAGTGCTGCTCATTTTAGACCCACCTTTACCATTGTGTGTGTAATGCAAACCTCTGTTTTCACTGTGCACTTCTGACCCTGGAAATTTCAAGCCATAGACCTGCTGTAACATGATAAAATGATTCCAAAATGAATCACAGGTAGTTTAAAGCTTCATTTACATTCCATAGATGCACAATGCTGTAAAGGTCGGACTCACCCCTGTGGCGCCTCCTGCTGGTCGGCCAGGGAATTAGCTCACCAGCCTCTAGAGCGCCCTCTGCAGGCCAGTGATCCACCTTGTTGTCTGCACTGGCCCCCGTGTCCCTCCGAGGACCCTGGTGCCCCTTGCTCTGGGTGCTGCCCCCTGGCAATACCCACACACGCTGGGTCTCCCCTCCCAGGGGAACCCCCACCCACTAACCTCACCTCGCTTCAGAATAAGGCTACTGCCAGTCACCATCTAGCCCCACTCCCTGGGGCAGACTGCAGTATCAGCCACTCATCACAGGCAAGGTTGGGTTTGGACCTGCTGCCTTAGCCTACACCTGGGTTGCCCTCTGCCCTCAGCCTAATACTAGGCCGCAGCCTGGGGCTTTCCAGGCTGCAGCTCACCAGCTCCTCAGCCTTTCTCCAGCCCTGCTCCACCCAGCTACTCTGTCTTAGCTCCCTGCACCCAGGCCCTTCTCCCTCTCTAAGGGAGGGGGGGGGAGGGAGAGGGAGAGAGAGAGAGACTCTGTCTGAGCTCCTGGCTCCCCAGCCTTTATAGGGCCAGCTGGGGCCTGATTGGGCGTGGCCCAGCTGCGGCTGTTTCCCCAATCAGCCCAGTAGCTGCTTCTCCCTGGAACAGTCTTCTCCCAGGGCTGTTCCAAACCCCTCAGGGCAGGAGCGGGTAACCACCCCACTACAAATGCACATGTATTTCATGAGTAAAGTATTTATTGAGAACACAAGCCATTACCATTATGCTGGGAATATAAACAAGGGGACAAGATCTGTGAAACTTTGGAACTACCAAGTCAGGGATGCCTTTGAGCAGAGAGGCATTTCATCTATGACCACTTGGAGACTTAGAGGTGAAATGAGAACAAGAAGCAAAAGTGTTCTTGCTTTAAGTAAAAGCAGGGGTGTTTTTTTCCCAATTAGCGGAACTAACATTTCTACTTTACTGTCAGTGATTAAGAGATGGATGTCCGTTAAATGGAAACTAAACAAAACTAAGGATCAGTAACTGTGCTCTAAAATCCAATTACATGCTACATGTAAGATTGGCAATGCTAAAAACTAAAGCTGGTCAGTTTTCTGATTAAAAAATATTGCCGTGACGCCTCATAGAAGTTGTAATTCAGTTTCCTTATGTCCCCTTTCTCCTCTATGGGTTGGGCTCCCCAGTTGGGCCACATCTCCTATGATACAATTGCCTCCATCCATCTTTTGGTGAGAGTGAAACCATGGTACATCATGGGAGATGTCTGAGCAGGGAGACAGGACTACACAGGAGGCTGAGAGTGTGCGGTATCTGAACTACAACTCCCATGAGGCACTATGACAGCATTTCCAAATTGAAATATTTTGGGGTTTGATTTTTTGCTGAAGAGTTAACCTTTTCTGGGGTGTGGGGGAGAAAACTCTACTAAAAACTTGTTTTAGAGAGAGCCTGCATCTGTCTCCGAATGACTCAATCTTAGCAGATCTAAAAGTTAACAGTGCCTAGATCTGAACAGCTGTGAGGAAGTGACCAAGCATAATTGGCAGATGACCTTCAACTTCAGAATTGCATAACCTGTTGGGTCCAAGAGAATCAGAGGCCACTGAACTCTAGAGTACAGGTTAAGGCCCCTCTCCTAAGAGTTAGTTTGAAAGTTAGGGGAGATTTCTCGGTTTCAGAGAATGTTTTTTTCTTTAAAAAGAAGTTACGTACAATTTTACTGAATTCTGCACATTCTCTGAGCCACATAACACAATGAATAGAATAATATTAAAATGAAGGTAAATTGTATAGACCTAAGAAAGGTAAATTTGGCATCTCTATGAAGATATTTTTAATAATGAAGCCAACGCTAGAGAACAGTTGTCAGCAACAGAACGATTGTGTATATTGGCTAGTCTCCTGGAACTGTACATTATACCTGCCCTGTTAATATTCCTGTTCCGTTGTGCCAACGTAGCCTGGCATAACATTATTGCTGTGAACAGGAATAACCTCAGGGAGCAGAAAGACAGGCAGATTATTAAAAATGAAAACAAAACAACAACACAAAGACAACCCAGCCACATAGTCTATGAAATAATTGGCCCATTAAGTTACTTAGCATATTGGTCAAAGCCAATTCAGAACCTTTGCACCTCTGCCAGCAATACGATAGTGCTGGTTTAGCTTCAAGTGCACAGTTTAGTAACTTTAGCCCAATCACACACCCCGCCTCAACCCACAGGATCTATGCCTCCCACTAATGCAGATGGAAGAAAATGCTACTTTCTCGCGCAGATGAATAGAGCTCAGCTAAGTAAAAGGGCCAGGGAGGGGTAGGTTCTGCTCTCAGCACCCTGATGTGCTGTTGAAGAAAGGAGGCAGATGGGACACCCCAGTTTCTTCTCCTTTCAGTGAGGTGTTGGGATTGCTTCTACTCCTTGCAGGAAAGGCCTAGAGCCACAGAAACTCCCTAGTCAGGTACCAGCTGCTCCTATTGCTTCAACATCGGATTCGTCAGCCTGGATTTGGTCTCACCTTGCTTAACAGTGAAGAGCCAGAGGGAGGTGAGCTTCCCCAAGCCCAGGAGAAGGAGAGGGCTGGAAACTCTCCCTTTGCCTTTAGCCTTACTTTTACCCATGAGCTCCAAATATTAGCCTCAACAACACACACAAGCAGAATGCCAGCAGAAGTCAAGACTGGGGGAGTGGTCTTAGATTTATCTGCTGCCTAGGACATTGTATGGGGGAACGGCCTTCCTGATACCACATTCAGATTCATTTTCACATAGGGCCTATTTTGTGAAGAGGTACAATCTGCTTCCATTATGTTTCTAGAGGAAATAACAAAAGATTGATTAGAAACATCTCTGACTAAGTTGCAGATTGACTTTAGCCTTTCTTGTCACCTACCACAATTTGGAAACAGACCGTGGCTAAAAATGGCTAAAAGAGATGTTATTTTTGCAGCTATGGGCAATGCGTGACTCCTGGTTGGCTTTGTAAATTCTCCAAGCTCTCTGAAGACATCTAGAACAGTTTGATTTATCAGTTATATATTTTTAAAACAACATACATTTGTGATTTAAGAAAAAACAAACCTTTCTTAAAAGTTTCTCAGTAGCTCATTGCCTCCTGCAATCCCAATCACACGCTGTGCATTGTACAATGGAGGACTTGTTGTCACTGTTTCTTCTCTGATATTATTCTCATACACAGTGATTGTGCAATTACCACAAGAGCTCATATGAAACTTACTGTGTGTGATCTCACATCATACATCCTGTCACACCATCTGTCACTTTCATGGGGTTATTATAGGCCATCACAAGATTTTGTGCTGATAAGTCTCATGATGAACGTTGCACTTACTGAGTGCCAATGTCACACCAGTGTGCGGGTATGTGGCCCTGCTTGTTCATGGTTAACATAACCGAAGGAGAAGAAAACTGGGAATTTCAGAAGAAACGGATCAGGTATTGGTATTTTATCTACCGGTATCATTATTTAACTCCAGAATCAATCACCCCCAACAATCCAGGCCGGAGGAATCACTTTATACAGTTATTTCTATAGCCCTTCTCAGGCATTTCTGTTGAAAGCAGAATACTCATTTCAGTGGATGAGGAGGACTATCCCCACCCTATCCCCTTCGATTATTATAGGAGTAGGTGTTTGAATCCCACAAATACTTAGACCCTGAACCAAAGCCCATTCATTTCAATGGGAATTTTTCCATTCACTCCATACTCCTTTAACTAGCACCTAGGGCCTGATTTAGAGAACACAGTAGCTGCCCTTGAGGTGTTAGCATTAAGCCCTGGTCCTGCAAAGTAATGAACAGACCCCTATCCCTTCACAGAGAATCTGCATCACAGTGCAGGATTGAGGCTTAAGTTAGTTTATTGACTTTAAGTTTGTCCAGAACCAGATTGGAGACATGGAAATTCATTTTAAGTTAAAAAGGGAGGAAAAAAGAAACAAAATGGAAAGAACCACTCTAAGTTAATGCTTTTTAATTATCTTTATCTTTAAAACAAACTATTAAAAAGTTAAGACAATGTGCTACAAGTTTCTGTACAGCTGTATGAAAAACACTGAAATTTGTACATCAAAATATTCAACTAAAAGCAACCCTTATTTGACACACGTGAACATTTCCCTTTTTAAAAGGGTCCCAAATTGAAGGAAAAAAAACAACCACTCCAGTCAGAAAACCCAGTGTTGTAACACAGGAGAGTTTTGAGGCTGGGAAAGCAGATTACTTTAGACAAGCACCACCAACAATAAGCACTGAATGAACAGAATAAAGAGCAACAAGACAGTATAAATAGCAACCTTTAGTCCTGAATCAAAAGAAACTAAAGACATAGAAAATCAGTTTGTAGATGAGAAACATATGCTAGAATCCTATTCAAGTCATCTTGGTTAGAGGGAATCTCTCTAAGATAAAAAATTACCTGTAAGACCCATTCCTTCCAGTGGGAGTTCCTATGTGGCCTGTCCTAGTTAGTCACAGTGGAACAACACCCAACTTCATGGATACATCACTTTAAGCATTAATCAACTTTTTCTGTCCACTAAAAACTATATGGCCTGAGCCTGCATGCCTTGCTCATAGAATCATAGAATATCAGGGTTGGAAGGGACCTCAGGAGGTCATCTAGTCCAACCCCCTGCTCAAAGCAGGACCAATCCCCAGATGGATTTTTGCCCCAGTTCCCTAAATAGCCCCCTCAAGGATTGAACTCATAACTCTAGGTTTAGCAGGCCAATGTTCAAACCACTGAGCTTGGAAAATTCTTTTTGGCCTCTCTGGGTAATAGACTTGATTGGGAATAGTGACTGTTTTAGTCAGGCAGGATTGGCCCTGTAATCTCATCTATTGTGTTCTTCTCACATTTAAATCATAAGCGGGGAAATCAGACTCTCTCCTGATTTAGCAGATATTTGTCTTGGGAACCTGGAATCCATAAAAGGATTTGATTGGATAGAGTTTTTATTTACTTCTCAGGAATCTCTTGACAAATATTTATTCTATTGTTTTCCTAATGGAAACAAATTGTATCTAGGATCCCACTTTTAATCACCTGCTGCTGCAACAATCTATCATAGGTGTTTAGACCGAAATAGATAGTCACAGTTATAGCTAGTTTTCTGAGATTCTGCTGCTATATAATGCAGATGCATCCACTATATAAAGCAAGTGCAGAATCCACAGCACAAACACTATGAGAGACAATGCATTCACTGCTCTTCTCTGCTACACAAGATAGTCACTTTTTAAACCAAGTGCAGTATTCTTGGACTAAAGACCTTCTGGGCTGTCCCAGAAATAACGATTTCTGACCAGCCATGCATTTCCATGGTACCTTAAGACTGCACTACCACAGAGAGTAGTAGTATTTAAATGAAAAACAAACACCCCCTCCCCCAACAATGTAGAGGGGCAGGCCCTTCTCTCTAGTGAAGCCTTAGGGATTTTTTTGGTTTGATCTGTGCTGCCAAGCTAAGTGAAGAAGTTGTTGCATTTGCATTTCGTTGAGATCTAATGGCACCTTAGAAAGGATGCAGGGTGAAAAAAATCACGACTGCAATTTCCATTTGAGAAGGAGTCTGGTGGGATGGTTTGATAGATTTTAAATATTTCAGATAAGAAGAAGAAAAAATAAAATAAACACAACAAATGGCTGTTATGAGTCCTGGTCAAACCGTGGTGTGGGTATCCCTCCAGTTTTGCTTAAATGACACACTTCCATTACCGAATAAGAATTACTGTTGCCAGTACTTAAGTTCACAGATGTGGGACTATAGAAGCCAGGATGCCTGGGATTTTTCATTCAACAGTGGATTCTACAGGGCAGCCAGCTACCCATTGTAGTGCCACAATCATTTCCAAAATTTGCAGCAGTTTTTGTCATCTTTGTCATACAAACTGGCTTTCAAATGCTGCAGAATCCCAGGTACGCTGGCTATTAAACCTTCATAAGACTTTAACAGCTATTTTATGGATGTTCCTGAACTTCTTACTTTGCAATGCAACCAGTGCACTGATCCAAAGAAGAAAAAAAAACACCCAGTACCCCTTAAAAATAACAAATAAGTCCTTCATTGGTAATGCCTTCATACGTTTAACATTAATGTACCAGCAAAATAAATCCAAATTAGCCCTTGACATGTAATATTAATATCTAGATTTTTAAAAAAGGATCAGTTAAAATAGCAGCAGCAGCATATTGGAAACAATTATAAAACAGTTAAATTATATTTTTGAGATGCACCAAGATAAAACACATCTCAGTTTTGACAGGCTAAAACAACAGATTCTAGTAATTGATATATACAGTAGATATTTGTGCATTTACTTTTGCTAAATTGAATAAAGCCAGTGAACCTGTTTGGGAGCACTTTGACATGTGAATTCTCAGTCTGAAATTTTCACAGATTTATATATTTAAGAAAAAAAACAATAATTAAAAAAGAGACAACCTGAGTAAAGCTCTCTTTAAGTAGAGCAATCATTATTCAATAAATCACATATTGCACCTTTAAATAAATCCTTATAAACTCTATAAATCAGAAATATCAGCCAGAAATGGGAGGAGTTGCTTCCCCCCTCTCTCTCTCTCTCTCTCTCTCACACACACACACACACACTAAAGCTCAGAATGACACACAACCCTTACCCTCCTTTTCCTCTAGACTGAGGCACTGTAATATAAGGCCTCTGAAGGTTGTGATGGAATACAAAAAGGGGAAGATCACTACCAAAATCTAGGAGCGTCTCGCCAGCAATGTTACTACAGTTAAAATCTATATTCTAATTAGAAGTCTCAATACAAAAATATAGGGCTCTGATTATTTTTGTCTACAGAGTAATAACCAGAAAAGGCACAATTTCCAAATATCAACATCCATTTGTAGGAGGCGTTTGTACTCCTTCTTATAAATCAAACGGAACACTAAGGACAAATCACAATGAAGCATATATCCATCAACTAAGTAACCAGGTACAGTAGATAAAATATGTTCCTGACTTTTATAAAATATATTCCACAGCCCACAAGCCAGGTATCTGTATATGAAATCATACAAAATTGTAATTAAAAAAGAGCCTTTGTAATTTGTTATTTTTAATATTTATCATCTACTTCACCATTTGTACTGCAAATGTTGTTTCGCCTACTAGTATTGTGAAGTTCCCAAGATAAAGCAATTTCCTCTGTTAACTTACAGCTTCTTTTTATACTAACCCACAACTCCAAATGACATTTTTACACGGGCATCTTCAAATTTGATATACAAGACTGAAAAAATAATAAAAGACACTGTACACACACATGTACAATAACAGTGCATTTCGTTTTCCTGTGTGCAGGACAGTAATGGCTTCCTAGTGACATTTCTTCGCTCTCTGGTTATGCATGGTAGCCATTTGCCTTCTCAAAACTTGGTGTTGGTGCAAAATTTTCATAGATTGCCATTGCTGTTGTGTTTTGGTAGATAAGGTCTGATTTTTTGTTTCTTTGGGATTTAATAATGTCCAAAACACACTGGTTTAGGAAGACATACTGGTCCTAATGAAAAAAAGAAAAAATAATGAAGGGCATTATAGATTGTAGCAAATACATTGTTGTGAGGGTAATTATGTTCATGGATATACAATGTGCTTTTCAGACACTGGCCAGATGCACTGCAGCACCGAATATTCCTGCAGATCATGTATAAGTAACAGAAAACAGTTGCCCCAAAAATCCACAGGTCGTTTGTGATGAAGGTAACATTTCTGATATGGCTAGAAGCAGAAGCAGAAATATACTCTGAAAGGATTTTACTTCTCCCAAATGTAAGCCTCAATTCTGCAACTGACTCTATATGGAAGGATCCATGGCATCTGTAGGGAGCCTTAGTGACTTCAACATAGTCCACACATTTGGAATCAGTAGGACCATCAGGGCCTTAATGTATGCCTCACAATCCAGGAAAGAGAGGTTCATATCCTTTGAAGGAGATTAGAACAAAGAACAGCCGATACAGATATGCTTTGCGAAGCAAAGCCGGGAGGCGTTTTTTCCTACATGGATTTTGGCTATGCCAAGGTTCTTATGGCC
This sequence comes from Trachemys scripta elegans, assembly GCF_013100865.1. Taxonomy (NCBI): domain Eukaryota; kingdom Metazoa; phylum Chordata; order Testudines; family Emydidae; genus Trachemys; species Trachemys scripta. Next base: position 104,370,099 of record NC_048301.1, on the reverse strand, counting down.
TCTCACAAAGCCCATGGTGGGGGTTAAACAAACTAAAGCTAATGGCAGAAGCAAATGCATACAGAAAATTATTTCAGAAGTCAGATTTCCATCTGAAAAGGTCATAGGTATTACTTGCAAAAATAGTAGCTAAGAATTACTATGGTTATTTGGTGCATTTGACAATATTTTGTGTGTCATTCAATTAATCATTCTATTGATGATCGATGCCACCGGGGGTGGGGATGGGTTTTTTTTCTGCTTGTTACAGCAGCAGCAAAGCAGAAACTGAACATAAAGAGGCAGGACTGTGCAGAGAAAGAAAGGGAAGAGGACAGGAGTTATAGACCCAGGACCCTTCTATATATCAATCACAGATTAACAACCACCCACCATCCCCTCCATTAAATTGAAGATATACTATATAATTTTAAGTAATCTGACAGAGCACCCTTTAGTCAGTTTAAAAAAAAAATCAAGTTGACAGTGGCCTTTTAACTGTTTGCTCCTTTAAAAAGCGACCCCATTAAGATTAATCTATTCAAAGTAAAAAAAGTTGTTCCTGTCATGATGTGGGTGCAGATGGGAGCAAGGAACTGGGAGAGGCACATGTACCAGCAGATGGAAGTGTTTTATTGGAGGTAACTCAGAGTGACACAGGTAGTCAGCACCATTTCCAGGTGGAGTGAGGCCCTCCAAATTAACTCCTTAAGTGCCTGCCAATACAGTTTCAGGTACCATAGCTGTCCCAGAGTCACCTTGCCAATTTTTGTGGTTTCTTACATTCCTGTTTTCCTGGTTATTTTAAATGTTTTACTCCCCTTTGTTGATATATGAAAGACCTACACAAACCACATGGAATATTCAGCCTGGAGAAGCAGTGAAACTGACTATACAGACAGTGCTGCCAAACCCACAAAATAAACAAACTGATAAATAGATGCTGCCGCACACTTGTAATTCTGAGAGAGGCTCTCTATCCCAAGTGCTGTGGCAGTGACTACATGGCAGCCCAAATACCTCCCCCCTTGCCCAAGGGGCAGAGTCTGTGATTTCACCATCTTTCACTTCAGACCTCTGCAAGAGAAGGCGGAGTGTGTGCTGAGTTCCCTGTCCCCGCAGAGATGGAGCTAGATCTCTCTGGTTGACAGTCAACTGTGGAGAACTTTAAAGGAGTAACACAGGCCCAACAGCAGTGCTCCAAAATGGTGCTGCCAGCTGGAACAATTTACCCCTCAGCCTCTGGCTCCCCCAGCTCACTGTACGGAATCACTTTACTCCCAACTCCCCATCCCCTTTGTGGCAGCTCTAAGGGTTTTACTATGGTCCGTGTCTGTAACTGCTTTCACTGGGAAGAGATAGGGCAGGATGTGTGGAAACCTGATGATCGTAGGGGGCTCTGTACCCCTTTAGGGTTTCCATGGGTCCCTGCTGGGCACTCCTTTGCTGAGCTGACAAAAATAGAATTTTGAAATGTTGGGTAAGAACAGGAGAAAGCCTCTGGAGTGGAACATATTTCTGAGCTGTATATTTACACTGCCTTTCATGAGCTATTATGCAGGTATCTTCAGGCATGTTAAATGGAAGAGATTAGCCTTACCTCTGTTTGCACCATTAAAGGTCGATGCATTCGAAGTTCATATACTACTCCATACACATCACTGATGTTATCCATTTCTATTTGCTGGATCAGGCGGTCAATTGCAATGAAAGTACCTGTCCTGCCAACACCAGCACTGCAGTAAAATGACTATGCGTTAGACGGAAGCATGATGGCCTTTCACCTATTACTTTCTCTTAATTATATACAACCCAGGGCCTGATGGAAAGCCATTGAAGTTATTAGGAAGATTTCCACTGACTTCAGTGGGCATTGGGATCAAGGCTCTTACAGTCTGTAGGAGTTCTTATTACCATTGTCAGTAGGGCTGCATGATTCCTTCTGGGCTCGCAAAACCCATAAAAATTATACATAAAGTGCTTTATAAGGCAATTTTTGGTGATGAATTTTCCAGTCAATGAGAGACCCCCAAAAGGACTACAGCAACAAAACCCCTTAATGAACTGTTTACTGTAGGGTAATGCATTTTGGCATCCACACTGTTTTATTGCATTTCTCATGTGTACAGCAAAGGGCCCTTTCATATAGCTTGGCAGGATGAACAATACACATACATAAATAGTAAAGGTGTTGAGCTTTTTCTACTGCTTGAAATATTTAACTTGCTCTTGAAAGGAAGCCAGTGTGAAATTACTGTACCTGCAGTGCACCAGAGTAGGAGAATCTGGGGGATTTTGTCTAATGTTTTCCTGTACCAGATGTCTAAAGTTAATAAGAAGGTCTGTTGTCTCTGGAACACCATGGTCAGGCCAGGAAGTGAAATGGAACTGGCGTACAGAGTGACTTTCAGTTGCATCCCTCTAAAAGAACATACATTGAAGATGAGAAATTAGGCCTCAAGAGAACATCACAAAACAATTATGGTAGGAAAATATTTCAGATAGTTCAGCATTATTGCAGTTGCCTCCTGTGAACTGTGCACTACTTTATGGATACATTATTCAGTTTTCTCTTTATGGCTGAGGAAACCCTTTGCCCAGATAAAGGTTTGAAATTCTTCTCTTTTGCCTTTGCCTTTATATTGTGGTCTCTTTAGTGTGTGAGTAAGGCCTTCTCATGTCAGCATGGGTTGCAGGATCACAGCATGGGCTCTGCATCACTGCTGCTAGTGTTCCCATAATGTGACTGGATCCTGTAGACAAATTTTCATGCAGAGATCCTTTAATCACAAATGAGGTCCCATACTGACAATTCATTAGTAGGCCCATCAGAGGGTTATATAATAGAGTGCTGAAAGTTCAAATTATGGGTCCAATCAGCAAGTGCACATTCAGTCCCTGACTCCCACATGAGGCCTATTGCTGATACACAGCATGAAACACCTTAATCAGATCTTAAGCAGCAAGGAGACTAGTGCTATCATGTCCCAAATTAAAACAAGCTGTACAATATTTTTCCTTTAGCGAAGTTTTACTTTTGTTGTGACGTCTGCAGGAATGATTGCTTTCCCTATTCTGATTTGACTTGGATGGTGAAGTTTCTCTTCCCAGAGATGCAGTAGATATATTTCTACAAACACATTAGAGTGTTATACACCCAATGAATTACTCACGTCTTCCACTGTGAAGTCTCTTATTGTCCATTCTGGAAGGACATACTCTGAGACCAATGTTACAGTAATGTCATCGTAATAGTTGGATCCTTTGTCTGGCCAATATTCCTCACATTTTGTCTAAAAAGAAAGCGATAATATTAGCTATACTGTACAGCAGTAATACAGGAGCGCAAAGAAAAATCAAGGCGGGGGGAAAGCAGTGCAAGGATAAATTGTGTATTTTCCCCTTTTATCCCTAAATTACAGTCCAGCCTAGACTAGAGGACATTCAATAGATAGTTGTAAACCATAATAATCATGATTAGCTTTTGGGAAATTAATCAGATAACAAGGTAATATAATTTACTCATAAAAGATTCTAGATGACAATAGGCTTAAAGCAATACAAACCACAATTCCGTTCCTGATTTTCATTGCTTACTTATGCTTTAGTGTCCTGAGGTATAAAATTTTTCTGTGGTATGGACAAAATGGGTTACATTGATCATTAATGTAACTTTATTGCCCTGTCCAGACACTCTTCCCTGGGGCTGCCAGCAGCACTAGTTACCTCCCTTGTGATCTTCAATGCCTGCAGCTGAACTATGGCTGCCTCCTGTACAAACACACTGGGAATTAGCAGGGTTGGCGAGAGAGTAAGCTTGCTCCATCTTCCCATCCCAGCACACCCTGTGCCAAAGCAGTTATAATTTGGCCACATGAATGTCATCTGTTAGATATCGATGGCCTGATTCCAAGGGTTCAGAGTAGTAACAGCTCCCACTGAAGTCAACCGGAGTCATGGATGCTCAGTACCTCTGAATATCTAGTCAATAGAGGCCTATTCTGCTTGATGCACCTGTCCTCTTACTATTAGTGGGACTTGTGCATGTAAATCTCCCATCCATTGATGGGAGACTCGGCTTCAAAATATTCTGTCTCTAACATGCAACAAAGATTGTAATATTTCTTGTATTTATACTTGGTCCCCACCTTGCTCCAAAATAACCCAACTCTAGTGACCTCAGCAAGGAGCATGCCAGGTCTCTGGGCACCTGACAAAGTTTCATCACATTTGTTTTGAAAAGTTAAAGCAAAATTCTGTTTTTGTTTGTTTGTTTTCCCCAAAAATAAATTTTCAGAATTCCCATTCTTTGGGAAATTTCATGGTTTCATTTCAATGCAGAATTTTATTTTATTTTTTGAGATTTCAGAATTTCTTGCAGAACAGGAATTCCAGGTTCCAGTCAGCTGAAAATTCCTCACATTGTGAAAATTTCTATCCTCATGATTTGTGTTTTAAAATGAAAATGAAATCAACAATAGCATGAAGCTACCTGGGTTCAAATATACTTTTAAAAACCAACTTAAACAATAAGAGAAAGGGTAGTTAAGCACTGGAACAAATTACCTACGGAGGTCATGGAATCTCCGTCACTGGAGGTTTCTAAGAACAGGTTACACAAACACCTGTCAAGGATGGTCTAGATAATATGTAGTCCTGCCTTTAGTGCAGGGAACTGGACTAGATGACCTACAGAGGTCCCTTTCAGGCCTCCATTCTTATGATTCTATGACCTTCTGTATATATTGCAAAAGATGCCTTTTTGAAAGGGTTTTTGCAGATGTTTGAAGGCAGTTTCGTGGAACGACAATGGGTTGGGAAGGGAGCTTTTTTTGCAGAGTTCTTGTCAGACTGATTGTTTAATGCTGCTGGGATTATGTTGTTAATGCGTGGTAGGGCACTGAAGCCTGTACAGCTATCCTTCATAATCAAAATAAATAAGTACATTATATTCCAATCTCCCTGGTCACTCAATAACAGACGTAAAAGTGGCAATTCTTCAACAACAAAAAACTTCAAAAACAGACTCCAACGAGAAACTGCAGAACTGAAATTAATTTGTGAACTGGATACCATTAAATTAGGCCTGAATAAAGACTGGGAGTGGATTTGTTAGTCTCTAAGGTGCCAAAAGTACTCCTTGTTTTTACAAAAACGAATTTCGCCTTGCTAAATACTCACACCTTCTTGTCAACTGTTTGAGATGGGCCACCTTGTTTACATTGGCCTCATTAACACTACAAAAGTGATTTCCACTCCTTCTGCTTGTCAACTCTTGAGAATAGCCTACTTCAAACTTAATTGAATTGGCTCGTTAGCCCTGACCCCCCACTTGGTAAGGCAACTTCCATCTTTTCATATGCAGTGTATTTATACCTCCCTACTGTATGTTCTACTCCATGCATCTGATGAAGTGGGTTTTAGCCCATGAAAGCTTATGCCCAAATAAATTTGTTAGTCTCTAAAGTGATTCAAAACCAATTCTTTTTTGTTTAGCAGGTGCATCTCATTGCCTTTTTAGCCAGCCTCAGCTGTATGATACTGAGATTAGCTAGGTAGTCAGATGAACTTTTTATCCTTTCATTTTTACAAAAGACTTGGCTCCTGCTCTCATTGCAGTCACTGAGAGTTTTGCCACTGACTTCAGTGGAAGCATATCAGGCCCAAATGGAAAGTTAATACATTTAAACATATACGGTGAAAGAGGGACAAAAAATTGACACAAAAAATACAAATGAAGCAAAGTTAAGGCTGCTTGTGTAGTTCAGCTCTGGCATTTTCTGTCTGAGTGGTTAGCCGAGCAACCAGAACATTCTCAAGAAGGGGATAAAATTGCTTTACACTTTGCTGTCTAAGACACGACTGAACCACAATCCTGTGTTCAGAGCCACATGAGTGAATCCCATTGGAGGATGGGGGGGTGTATTTTCTAGCATTTTTGATGCTTCTGCATTTCTTTTTTTTTTTGCCGTATTGATTGGATTTGTTGGTTCATCTAGTCAAGTATCCTGTTTCCAGTACGGGCCATTACCAGATGCATCAGAGGAAGGCTAAAAAGTCCATAATGTACCTAAACCAATTGTGCAATGCTGAACTCCCCCACCCCCCCAAAAAAAAATTCCTGCTAGACCCCAAACAGTAATGAGAACATGAAAGTGGATGAAATAAACTTCACACACGTTCTCTAATCTTTAAAGACTTTGGAGTCCCAGGATAAACAAGCGCTATATAAATATTATTGTGTTATTTTTTACTACTTAGAATTAGTGGATTGCATCTCAAAGGAAAATGCATTTTTAACAAAAACATACCCTGCCTTGTTCAACACATTTTGTCAACATAACAATAGCATAGATATTTTTTTCCCAAATCATGCGCCAGAAGTCTTGCACAGTGTTGGGTAAGGGGCCTTGTGCAGCAATAAATTCTTTCTTGGAGTTGTATCCCTAAAATAAAAATAAAACCACATAACTATTTTTAATGATCAGATAAGAACAACATTTTTAAAGCTTCACATAACTTAATAAGTCTGTCAAAAAACAGACCCAATTTTTAATGTTAATGATTTTAGTATACTCACGGGCATATAATTTGCATTAATATAATCATCAGTTGGATGGTTTTGGATTGAAAGTTTAACACGGGAAATGTCATCTGCAAACAAAAAAGTGTTTGTTAGCATTTTAAACTTTTTGCAAAATACTACGTATGTTTAAAACAGGAGCCCTGAATAAAGGCTTCAAAATCAATATGCATTTTTAAAATTAGAATATATGTTACTATAGGAATCAGAAATAGGAAGGTTTTATAATCTAGAATAGATTTAGTGAATGATGTCTATAAAAGATAAGTGTTCAGCAAAATAAAATTCATTTTCAGAATATTGATCAAACTGATTATTTTAATATGGACTATACAGTATGTGTACATGTGCAGAAGACAGACAGTTTTCAAATGCCATACAATTTAAAGCACAGATGAATGGGTATATAAGGAGTGATAAAGTATAAGCTATTTCATTAGGAGACAGTAGTATACATATATATCAATTTAGAATAAAATACATGGATCGCATTGTAAGATTTCAAGAAGTGTGAAATAAATAGAATAAATCTAGGGTTTATAGGGCACATTGCTCAAATGACATCAGTAATACAGAACATGAAATTTAGTGTCCTTTAATTTACACCCACAAGTATATAAATGCTTTCTCCCAGGGCCGTCCCAACCAATTATGGTGCCCTATGCAGCCCAAGCATTAGCTCCCTCCACCCCCCGCAGAGGGTCTGGGCTGCGCTCAAGGCCTGTGGGGCTGGGGAGGCAGGAGCTGTGGGGGGCCACTTTGGGGGGCCCCACAGGCCCAGAGTGGCCTGGGGGATTTGCGGGGGGCCTGGCATCAGCAGCAGGAAGCGGAATGACCCGGCCCACTCCCCCAAACCAGCTATGTCACTTGGGTGGGGGGGTTGGGAAAAAGACCGTCCCCTGCACTCACCGGCAGCGGGAAGCGGAGCAACACGGCTGGGAGCTGGCAGAGTGGAGTGGGCTGGAACTGGGTTGCTTTGCTTCCCACTGCTACCAGTGAGTAAGGGGTCGGCCAGACCCCTGCTGCTGGCACAAGCCCCCTGCTAATCCTCCCCAGGGCTGCCGGGGGGGGGCAAGTGGGGCAATTTGCCCCAGGCCCCACAGGGGCCCCCACGAGAATATAGTATTCTATAGTATTACAACATTTTTTTATAGAAGGGGCACCCAAAATTGCTTTGCCCCAGGCCCCCTGAATCCTCTGGGCAGTCCTGATCCTCCCGGCTGCGTCCATCGCTGGGGGAAGAGGTGGAATGGGGGTGGAGCCGTGGGGGACGACTAAGAGGCAGGGCGGAGTGAGTTGTCCCGGGCCCCACACCACCCTAGGGATGGCCCTGCCTCTTGCAGTGGGTGCAGTCCGCGGGGGAGGCGGCTGGGGGATAGGGCTGGCTACCATAGCTGGTGCTGCCCCAAATTTCATGGTGCCCTACGGAGCTGGGTATTCTGTGTATGCGAGATGGCCCTGTTTTCTCCCATGCTGCCCCTCATTCTTGGGAGGAGCTCCCCATAAATATCTGCAAAGCAACCTCATTATCTTCCTTCAACGCTCCCTTTTCTGTGATGCCAACAACCAACTTGACAGCAGTTAGGCTGTTGATGTGCAGAGACCACTGCCTGTCATGCTGACCACCATTGTCTCATTGTTTCCTTATGCTCCCCTGCCTGTCTATAATCATCTGTTGTCTCCAGTCTTACATTTAGCGTTGTAAGCTTGTTGGGTAGAGCTTCATCATGGATGAACCACCAAAATGGACACACGAGATGTGTGTTGGTGGAAAGCTGTTTATGTTTTGTTAGTATTGTGGCTTATGGAAAACTGAACAATGTTTATCACAGGTTTATTTATTTTGAAACTCACATTAGTATCCATACTGGAAGCACATGAGCACCTTCTATCATTGAAAACCTTCAGTTACAAAACTAATCCAATCTGAAGCTTTCAGCCACAAACACAACATGCAAAAACAAAAGAAGTGACTTACATGGCAAGACATTATTGTACCTATTTTTCCCTCTGTTCTCAGTAAGTTCAGCTGCAAATTTAGGCTGATTAATGCCCACCAACTTGAGTTCCTATAGCAAAATAAAGAATTTTTTTTAGTGATGACACTGGTTTAAAGACAGGGCAGAGCCAGTCACTGGGATATACCAGCAGTGCTAACATACATGGAGTCCCTAGAGTAGTGGAAGAATTAGGCCTTGGAGAAGTGGTAATAAAATGAAATCTTCTTTTTTAAAACAGAGTGCAAAAGAGAGAGCAGCAAACCTCACAGGGAGGAGAGGATGATTAATAAACATGTGCGTCCCACAAATTGATTTTTGCACTTGCTCTAAAATATGGATGACTAACAGTGACTGCATCTTCACTCAGGCCCTGAGTCAGTAGAGCTCTTAAGTATATGCTTACCATTCAGCAGGTATTTAAAGTCCCACTGGCTTTCTTACATTTCTTTGCTGAAATTGGGGTCATGAATATGAACTATGGCTGTCAGACCATATGCTAATTGTGCAGGGTGAGGACCTGTGCACAGGAAGAGGACCTGATTTAGGAACAGGAAGTGGTGTGGAGCTGGTTTGGAGTCAAGACAAGGAGGAGGAAAGAGGGATGATAATGAAGAGGGCATTGAGGAAAGAGGGGTAGGGTGGAGTATACGGCACTAGAGGAGTTGGAGGAGGATACATAACCTGAAAGGAAGGCACAGCAGAGCTATGTAGTGCCCTATACATTAAAATAAGGAGTTTGAACTTGATATGGAAAGAGACAGGAAGCCAGTGAATGGCTTCAGGGAGGAGGGAAAAATATTCTATATAATAGCGGACAATCGAGCTATTCAATACCTTTCTATAACTGACTGGACAAATGGCTTGTTTCCTGGTTTGGGATTCTCTCTAGTTACCTTCAAGTTTACATATACTTTATAGAAAAATATTTATTGATGTGAGGGAAACAATATTTAGCATCTGTACAGCAACTTACAGCTCTAAAGCAATTTAAGGTATCATAAACCCCAGTAAGGAAGGTAGCAATGTTAGTATTATGCCCACCCACCCTTTTTGCAAATGGGAAGACAGAGGCACAGGAGTCGGTAAGTGGCTTTCCCCAGGCTACGTGCTAACTTAAGTATTGCTACATACATACCCCCAGACAGGTTTAGTGCCACAGAATCTGAAATGTCTCTCTTGCATTTCAAATAGAAGGCAGATGGGAATTCGTTGTCAGTGCTACGATTCTGTCACAGTGGTCACCACCGTCACAAAACTGTGAATTTTGCCATTTATATGGACCTTGCAGCTGTGCATTAACAGTTTGTTACTTCACTTTGATCAGTTGGCAAGCAGGTGCTTGGGGTGGTTGCTCCGGAGAGGGGCGGCACGTCCAGCTATTTGGCGGCAATTCGGCGGACGGTCCCTCACTCCCGCTCGGAGCGAAAGACCTCCCACTGAATTGCCACCGCAGATCGCGATTGGGGCTTTTTTTTTTGGCTGCTTGGGACGGCCAAAACTCTGGAGCCGGCGCTGCCCTTACAACCTGCCTTTTGACCCTGCCCCTCCCCCTACTTCCCCCCAGCCTTCTGCACTTACCCAAACACCTCCACTCCTGCCTCTCCTTGTGTCTAACACCCCCTCTGCCTTCTCTAGCCCTGCCCTTACCCCTGTCTGTCCCCAACTTCCACTCTGGATTCCCCCCGCCCTCGCAAACCCTCTCTTCAGTGCAGCACACCCAGAAAGCCTGGGTCTTTGCCACCCTCACATCCCCTGTGGCGATAGCTCCTGTTCTCTGCCATCTTTCCCCCTTGCAGGTACCCCAGTCCTCAACCCCCCGATCCTCTCTGCCCCCAGCTTGCCCGATCCCCAGTCCCATCTCTATCCCGTACTGCTTCAATCCCTGACCCCCTTTCTTGTCTCGCTCCCTAGTCTGTAGCTGGGACCTGATGCCCAACCTTGACACTTCACTGGCAGATCCCATGCTCCAATGCCTCGCTCTGGACAAGCCCCTTCATCTCAGCAGGAAGAATGGCAGTGCCTGGTGCCCTGGCCAGCTGCTTGGCAGCAATCAGCGCAAGCCTTCTGCATTCCGTCCTGCCCACTCCTCCTCCAGCAATGGGCTGAGGAGAGAGACAGGAAAGGGAGTTGGGGAGTGGGTGAGCCAGGGAGAAAGGGGACAGGGGGGATTGAGGACTGGGGAACCTACAAGGGGTAAAGAGGGCAGAGAACAGGAGAACAGGGGACCCGGGGGATGAGAGGGGCAAAGACCCAGCTGTGCCCCTTCTAGGAGCTCTGCACTGGGGAGAAGAGTCTGCAGGGTTGGGGGAGTCAGAGTAGAAGAGGGGACAGAGAGAGCAGGCAGGGGCAGGGTCCCCCATAATATGAGCACTGATTAACAAAGAGGACTAGATCAAAGCGAACTAAAAATGTGAATGCACAGCAGCAGAGTGCACAAGGATGCAGTGCCCAGAGCATGGAATTATCTATGTTTTACCATGACTGTGCCATGAATTATGAATAATTTTACTGTGACAAAATCATATCTTTTGTATACGCCCAGTCTCTGACACTGGTCACCTCTCTCTCTCTCTCCTCTAAACAATGCCTGGCTTCTTCCCAAAGAGAAGCTATTTTTTCCCCTCTGTAAAAATAAATAACTGAACTCCATAACAACTGGTAATACATACGTCGTACTCTTCAGCAAATCCACAGTTCGAGTCAGCTTGCTGTTTCTTAAAGTAGGACTCAAAGTTTTCAACTTTAATTGACTTGGATCTAAAACGAACAAAGCTACTTATTAGTATTTGCTATTAGCTAAATAAACCGTAAATTCAGTTAATGGCAGTCGTTCATGTTTACAAAATGTAATTTACTTACTTCTTGGGTCTTGAGAAGGAGAAAAAAGAAAAAAAATGATTAGACATAGCGCAGTTATACTTTTACTATATTACAAGCTTTATTATACACATCAAACACTGCAGGACAACTAGACGTATAGCTCCAATGCTCTTCTGTGGCCAAGGAGTTTCAATGCAATTTAGGAAAGAGGATGTAAACAGGTGGCATTAAGTCACCTTTGTGAGTCCCTGATCCTGGGTTGGTCGTGTATTGGGTCAATCTCCTGGTATAACTTAGACTGACTGCCAATGGCCTCAAAGGCTGCAAGGAATCACTGGGGATGCCCTTGGCTTACATGGTGTCCAAGCCATTTTATGCCAGCTTTGCACTACCTGAGGTTCCCCCTGTACTGGGGTGACCCTCTATATCCCCCTGTCCTGGCTTTAAGGCTATTTTGCACTGGTGGCTCAGCACAAAGTAGCCCTATCACAGGGGAGCATTGAGGCTACAGTGGACAATCTTGTTTAGACACAGAGTGCAGACAGATCCTCTACACACTGCACTTTGTAATCTGGATTATATTGTCAATACATAAGAATACAAGGCAAAGCCACCTACGGGACTTGGTCATCTAATTCCCATTAATTTTAACTGGAAGTGGGTGTTCAAATCCATTTGGCAGCATTGAAAGTCTCTACATAATTATTTTTAGACAGCAGTAGGTTATGTTTGGTTCCCTGAATTCCATAAGGAAATAAAGTGTTCAAAGCTCTAATACCAGGAACTCCACTCCAGAAAATTGTATAGTACACCACTATCAGAGTTCAGAACAAGTCTTGCCAATATTTACGTAAATTCAGAAAATAGTGGATGAAAGAATATTTAACTCACCTAATTGGAGAAAAGGGCAGCTCACTATTTTTTCCATCTTTCCTGTTGGGAAGGGGTGGGAAGAGATTAGAAGAATGTATGCAGAACACAAATGAGATTCCTGGCAGAAGCTCTTTCTGTGGCTGGTTCATGATAGTTTTTCATATACCATCTGATCTTGTGCAAGAAACTCTAACTGCGGCTGCCCTTATGCCCTACACTTACAGTGAGCAGTAAAATCATTAATAAGAAATTCATTGATCATGAATGAACAATAGACAAGTGTTAGTCTGTTCTAATAGAGTTGAGAGACAGGGAACAGACCCAAGCTTTGTCTATACGGCAATCTTAGCCACTGGTGTAGCTGTACCAGTGCAGATCCCCGGTTTACATTGGTTCAGCTTTTCCCAGTTTGGAACCAGGGTCAACCGCATTATTAAAAATCATATTGCACCAATGTAAGCTGTGTCTATACTAAGAATATGCACCAGGGCTAAAATCTCATTGTAGAAAAAGCCGTGGAAATAGGACTCTAAATGCTACATAATGATTTAAGAAGTCAGATGTTTATTCAATGTGTTTACACCCTTGCTATTTGAATAAAAAGGATCTTCATATCTTCAAAGAAAGCTGCTCTCCTGGATCTTCTACTTAGGAAGCAAGTGTTGGTCAAAGATGGAAGCTCATGGGAAGGAAACAGCAACCAGAACAAGAAGGCAAAAGAAAATCAAAAAAGGCTTCCATGTCTTTTAGTGGCATTTTAGAATGTATGCTCTGCATAATTTGACTGGTAACATGAGAAAAAAAAGAGCCTTGATAGACTCCAGATTGTCTGGAAAAGACTCAGGAATTAGACACTCTCAGCACATCTCAGCTTTCTAGAGGAGCACAGCGTCTATGTATTTTCTCACAGATTTACTAGGACAACTTTTGAAAACTTTTCCGTTAGATCTTTTCCACTTAGCTTTGCCATTACCTCCAGAAAGGAAATCTCAGACCACTAGTTGGGTTCCAGTGTGGCCAATTGAGAAAAAAAAAAGCCTATATAAGATATCTTCAGAGCTTGTCTACACAATCATCTAGTTTGCGGTAAGCTGGGATGTAAATCTATCCCGCACCAGCTTGCCACACTCTAACTGTCTCTGTACACCCTGCTGACACACGCTAATGGTACCTTAATGTGATCATTGACGTACTAATTACAAATGTGCTATGGAGCACTATACATACATGACAATTAGTCTAATTCTGATCTGAATTACACAAATATCAATGTAAATCTGAATTTACACCAGTGTAACAGAGCAGAATTTGCTCAGTGATACAGTCATGATGAAGACTTTGTTTCCGCAACAAAATCATCTAAGTGAGTTTGAACGATCTACTTTGAATTACTGTGATATAAATAAACATTTTGTATCTATAAAGCTTATTTTAAAACATTGCTTTTTAAAGTATAGGAAACAGGAATAATGCTGGCTTCTGCCTCATTATGAAAAGCATTATAGAAGGGCTAGGTATTTATTATTATTTTTATTGTATTGGTGAAATAATGTGATGCTCTTTACAGAAGTGAATGCAATAGTTAATATGTGTTACCTTCTCCGTCTCCAGAAAACGAATACCACTACAGTAGCTATAGCCACAGCACCCAAAATACATCCAATAACAGCTCCAGCAATGACACCTTATGGGAGGATAAAAACAGAAACTTTTCATGAATTATCTATCAAATCAACAATGATCCAACATATCAACAGGCTACAATGGACGCTAATGTGAATTTCTAATGTCAAGAAACAAGAAAAGGATATGGTTAAAGATTTTACAAAAATAAAATGATGTATCCATTGCTGTTTACAGACTCATAAGCAATGATAATAATTGATTTTTACCTCCCACTCCAGTTAACAATCATTAACTATTAGGAAGATACTGTATTCAGAGTGAAGAGATGGTGTAAAGCAACCAAGGGGCAGATTGCCAGCTGGTGTAAACTGCCATAGTTCCATTAATCTTCCTCAAGTTTTATTTAAACAGACACAATTTTCAGAAGGGTGGCTCCATTTTTGTACCTGGATTTTGATTGCAAGGGACAACCTGAGTAGTTGCATTTTGAGCTATCCAACTCAGGGAGCAAATCAGACACATCTATTTAAATCTGAATCTGCAATTCATTTTACAAACTGTGCCCAATAAGAGGAAGGACAGGTCTCATCTTAGAGGAAAGTATATCCAAGTGTCATATAAGAAAGTGAAGATTACGACCATTAACAATTTAGACTTCTACTATCTGCAGTAAATTTCATATGCAAAGGACACCCGTATGAAATGAGCTGACCTATAATGTCTGTTTGAATAAAAACTTGGCATTTCTGCATCATCTCACAACTAAGATTATAGTAGTTTTCTAATTGGCATTGGAAACCAAGGACTTGTCTACACTGGCAATTTTAAGCGCTGCAACTGTCTCACTCAGGGGTGTGAAAAAACACCCCCCTGAGCACAGCAAGTTTCAGTGCTATATAGTGCCAGTGTAGACCGTGCACCAGTGCTGGGAGCTACACCATAGCTACACACAGAGAGGCCATATTTTCAAAGGTATTCAGCTGCCTAAAGACAGATAGACATCTATCCCACTGGTGCAATTTTGAAAAATCCCACTGTGACACTGCACCCCATATTCTTCATAGAGATTTTATGCTGGATAGGTCATGTGTGATATCATTGAAAAGGTTATAATTTACTGAATATGATTATCCTATTTGTATGCATGTATCATTTTCATATCTGAAGTTAGGAATATTGACTATGTATCTGTATTACAAATTGTGTTTACACATGGGGAACACCCACTAAACAAAAAGGTTCTCAGTCTCCATGGCTGGCTGGGAAGGGCCCATTCAGGTTAATAAGCCATTAGGAGAGAACAATAGACCTTAGAAGAAGCTTATTGCCCACCTGGGGGGAGGGGGCTTCCTGAGGATGCTACAAACACCCTCCGACTCATGGCTGCTGTAACACTACAGGGACGTGTAACCAGGTCACCTGGTGCTGGACTCCATCTTGGATACCACTATTTTTCCACTGACTGGAGTGGGAACCAAGCTTTGAAACAAAGGGTTCCCGCCATATGCAAAGGCTATTTAAGCAGGGGAGTGACATCATTGTGGTTCTTCACTGACTCCCCTCCCAAAGACACTCCTGGAAACACCTGAGGAACAAAGTCTGAACTGGGGGGAAGTGCTGGACCCAGGCTAAAGGGATTTTTAGCTTGTGAATAGAACACCTGGGATTTCTAAGCTGTAAGCCTGCATAGCTTGCCCCTTAAGAACTTGCAGCCTGCTGGTATAATCATTTAGGATGAGAATTTGCTATTCATATCCGATCTATGTAGTATATTAAGCTTAGTTTGCGTGTTTTGTTTATTTGCTAGGTAATCTGCTTTGATCTGATTGCTATCCCTTATAATCACTTAAAATCTATCTTTTGTAGTTAATAAACTAGTTTTTGCTTTGTCTAAAACCAGTGTGTGTGGAAATCATAACTCGGGGCAGAAAGCTGTTGTGTATATTCTTCTCCACATTGAAGGAGGGAGTGAATTTCATGAGCTTACGCTGTATAGTTCCCTGTGCAGTGCAAGACGGTATAATTTTGGGTTTACACTCCAGAGGGGGTGGCGTGCCTGAGCAGCTGGGAAGTTCCTTAGCTGAAGCCTTCCCATGCAGAGCTGTATGTAACTGCAGCTGAGTGTGTCCCTACCTGTATGTGTGCTCGAGGGGGCTTCAGAGCTTGTCACAGCAATACAGTGTAAAGGGAGCCCAGGCTGGCTCAGTGGTACCCCAGTTCTAGATGGCACCTGTCATACCCCTTATGTATCTATCTGGATCTTTAGGCACTTAAACACATCTGAAAATCTGGCCTAGAGGCACAAGAAGTCTGTGACAGAGCAAGGAATTGAACTTGGGTCTCTCAAGTCCCCAGCTAGCACCTTACCCAGCAGCCCATCTTTCCTCTCTGTAACTGCGAAACACCTTTAAGTGATGCCAATATCAAGTGTTGATAAGGGACAGCAGTAAGAATGGGGCTAAACAAGAAATACTGGGATTATAGGAGCATGATTCCACCATTTCTTTTCTACATGTCACTCTCTAGTTTACAGGGAGTGCAAAAACACAATAATTGCAATCTCTACTTTACTTATCTCTCAAAGTCTTATTGTATCAGCAGCTTTCCACTCTCATTTTAGTATATCATGTTTAGGGTTTGTTTTGTCACTTTTAATTTTTCTGGTAGGGATTATGTAATATATGCATACAAGAGAGTTTTTGTAGAACTGCTCAGTTGTAAATCTACAGACCAATTACATTACAAAGTTATAGATAAACAGACCCAAGCCTCCTTTCATTGAAGTCAATGGATGTTTTGCCAAGAATTGAAATGAGAACCCAATTGGGCCCAATATATACAAAACATTCAATGCAACATTTTATTTTAGCTTTACCTGGATCCTGGGGTAATATAATTTCCTGAGAATAAGGTGTAAATGATACATAGCTTCTCTCTTCAACAATACCATTGTTAAGTTCCATTTTAGTGAAACCTGCAACACTCGCCCTGATGAGAGGGAGGGAAAATGAAATAGTCACGTTAGATTACGCTAACAATCGAAGCCTGACAAGTAGTATTTATGATCTGGTGATCCAATCACTACTTAGATTTCAATTGTATACAAGGAAATTACAACAAACAACAAGATAAATACCGGTATGAACCAAGTGGTTCCAGCCGTGCATTGGCATAGCCATCCGATGTGCCTGCATTTCCTACTTCCATTTCATATTGTGAACTATCTGAACGGGAGGAAAAGGCTCTCATTTGCGTAATGTTTTTGACATATGTTACGTAAGTGTTTGTTTTCTTTTCCTTGAAGTCCTTGTATGTATAGCTCAAGCTGCTATTTGTAGGTTTATTGCCTTCTGAAAATACAAATATACAACCAACATCAACTAATGTTTTTGTAAAATTATATTTTAAAATACAGTAACTGGCTCAAGGGCAATAATAGTAAAATACTAACTAACAATTCTGACTATTCCAGCAAATGTGGAATATTGCCTGAAATTAAAGGCGGAGGGCAATATGGACAATTTCAGATACTCTTCACAGTAGAACAATTTATTTATTTTGTCCCCAGAGAAATAACCTTTTGGATATACAAACAACTTCTCTGCAGAAAACTACCTGCACTGAAGTTTTCTGTACTGAAACTTCACTGCACACTGCTGAAAGTCCTTCTAGGACAGTCTTCACTAGACAAATCAGATCATGTTAGAACCTGACCTTGAGGAGCCACATTAACTAACACAGCTTTGCAGTCAGTGTAGATGGGACAAGCCGTGTTTAACCATGATCAGTCGACACATACAGGTTTATCAAAGCCAGCTGACAAGACATTCAACACAACTTGCCTGTCACTGGGTGACTTTAAGAATGTCCCTTTCAGAGATGACACACTTACCCGCCTGTCCAGGTAAAGAAAACAAGCAAAGTCACATAACAGGCAGGTCATGTGGCTAAATTAGGCCTTCTGGGGTGGAGCTAAAACAGAAACTTGTAGAGGACCAAAAGGTGTGAAGGGAGATTCCAGGTAGAAAGCCCTGGCAGTCAGTGCTTGGTAGAGAGCAGGGAGAGAATCAGAGAAGCCCAGGAGAGCATGAGGGGTGAGAAGGAAAGATGGCAGGCTACAGCGCGTCTGGATTTTGAAGACAGACAGACAGATCTTCAGGAAGGAGGGGCTTTGTCCAGCTTGAGACTGAGGTGGAAGATTCTTGTGTTTGTTTTGGAGCTGGAGACCCTGGAAGGGGTGGACTTTTTCATTAATGACTTAGCCTTTTGCAGAGACTTGGACACCTAGCTACTGCAGAAAAAAAAAACAGACTCCAAGGGTGGGTGATGTAGACTGAGGGAGGAGAAACTAAAGCAGCAGCTAGACCAAAGCCAGACCTGGTAGGCCATGGTACTACATCGTCCCTGTCTCCACTAGCTGCAAAGCTGTGCTTAATACTGAGTCAGAACATGAGCTTGAGGAGTCGAGTTAACAAATAGGACCCAATTTGGTAGTGAAGACAGGCAATTAGTATGCCAGGATTTAGCAAATAAACCTCAAGAACCTGAGAAGTAAGGGCTGCTTCGGCCTCCTCTTGCTGTTGGGAGAGATTAAAAGAACTGGTTGACATAGCCCAAATAGGAGTTGTTTGGGAATCAACAGCCCCTAGTCCAGAAGACTCAGAAGAAATGGTTCCTGTGTTGACTGGACTCTTAATTTGGGACATCAGTAATGCTATCAAGCCATGCAATCACTTTAAATCAAATTGCTTAAGACAACGTTCTAAACATAATTTTTAATCTAATGTTGTAAATTCCAAGGTGAAGGTGGAGTGGGGAATATGGTATAAAAACACCTTATATCACAAAACACGAAGCGAGGTTGTCTAAATACATTAGGCTGTTTCTTCCCATCCCTGCCCTAAGACGCTGTCAAGGAAAGAATTAATTCCTGGATTTTGAAGCAGATTATGTCGCTAAAGCATGTAAAAATGATCAGGTAACAATGCATTTCAAATCGCTCGCTGCCAGAGATGAGTTCATAGCAAACACACAGAGTTAAATGTTCAGCGTTACGTGAGGAGGAAGTAGCTGGCCACTGTTAGTGGAATTTGTGCACATCACAGAAGTGAACCATAGACGTGTCAGACTGGAAGAGATAACCAGAGGTCTCTTAGCGCTGTACTCCAAGCTGCCCTCGGGCAGCCCCACTTATTGCTTTTTAAAAAATAAACCCTCCTTTTTAAAGGAAATTGAATTAAATTAAATTAATATCTAACAGGAGGTTGCAGAAAGGCTAGGGAAGGTTGTTTTGTGAGCAAACTAACAGCTAAAAAACCAGTTATGTGCATGCTACAGGGGAACTTAGGGCTCACTGAAATCATTGCCTTTAATGGTGCAGGATCAGGGCTCAAGGCAAAATAGTTTCTCTGAAATCCTGCTTGCTTTACATTAGAGCAGCTGATGCCGTTTCTGCTCTGCAGAGAATGGTGAAAAACCGTTACAAATGAGTTATATTAATGTCCCAAACAACACAAACCCACCCTAAATTTAGTGTACTAAGATTACAGACAGTTGAACGTGATACAGTTGGAGCATTAAAGTTACACTTTATCAAGACGGATGAGCCATTTCCTAAAATCTTTTCCCCTCACAGTAAAGCATCTGATGCTGACAAATTGGTATCTCCCTTTTCAGTTTCCATCAGTCACGACTAGAAAAATCTATTTTCTTGCCCAAGTGAACAAACACAATATAGAACCATGCTTTGCATGTGATTCAGCTTTAAATATTAGTGGTTAGAGGCATCTGAAAAAAATACAAGCATCTATTGATAAAACACTGATATTAACTATGTAATTTTGGGGCAGACAATTAAGGCAAACTGAGGATACTGGAGTACAAGATATCAGAGGGGTAGCCGTGTTAGTCTGAATCTGTAAAAAGCAACAGAGGGTCTTGTGGCACCTTTGAGACTAACAGAAGTATTGGGAGCATAAGCTTTCGTGGGTAAGAACCTCACTTCTTCAGATGCAAAGTATCATCAGTGACGCAATGACTATTGTACAAGAAAGTGTACTTTAAAAAAAATAGGGAGGGAAGATCTACAAAGGAAGCTGCTAAGAGATGCATACTCATTGTTAAAGCAAAAGGCAAGTTGAGGTATCATAATATCTGTTTATATGTCAATAAAATCCTGCATTGGGGAACCACTTATTTCAGCTGCCCTCATTTGCAGGAATGAAACATATTTTAGCCTGCAAAGAACAGGCTTGCTGATTTCATGAATTATCACTGTGGTTAACCAAGTAAAATTTTTCTTTGATTTTTGATGTTTTAAAGATAATGTGTTTTATAGCAATTCTCCATAGCAAGACTTATGGCTTCCTTAGTTTCCCTTAGCATGTGATGCTGACAATGTTCGTCCTGCTTTCATCCATAAAAATACTCCAATCAGAGGTGAAAGTAAGCCGGTACCCCCTGGTATGGTGTACCGGCAAGAGCCGGTGCACTGTACCGGGGCGGCTCGGCTAACCAGGAGGCAATTTAAAGGGCCTCGGGCTCCCACCAGAGCCCCGCTGCTGGTTATTTAAAGGGCCAGGGCTCCTGCTGCCTCTACTGCCCTGGGTTGGGGCGGTAGAAGTAGGGGAGCCCTGGGCCCTTTAAATAACCGCCGGAGCCCTGCTGCCGGAGCCCTGGAGTAGTGGCAGCCGGGGGCTCCAGCAGCGATTTAAAGGGTCTGGGGCGGTAGGGGCGGCCGAGCCCTGCGCCCTTTAAACTGCTGCTGGAGCCCCCAACTGCCGCTGCTACCCCGGCGGGGGAGGGGGAGAGCACTTACCGGTATGGGGCAGGCCAGGGCTGTCTCTGACCCCCGCCCCGATCTCCACTCCTTCTGCCCGAGGCCCCGCCCCTTCCGGGGGCCAGAGTCGGCCCCAACCCAGCCCCGTACCGGTAAGTTCCTATTTCTACTTTCACCCCTGCCCCCAATGGCAATAAGCTATTACTAGTACAATGGGAGAACAGTACTTCACCTCCCCCAACTTTCTGACATTTTTATTGTAATAATCTTCACAGCCTTGAAAAACACCCCAAAATTCAGAAGTTGTTAATTACCAGCCCCTAGAATCATTCTACAAAAAAAAGACACTATACAATTTTGCAGTTTGTGTTGCTGGCAAACCAATAAGGGAGCTGATCAGATAGCACAGTGGCAACATTGTGAAAGGCCTATGAACTAGAATAATTCAGGCTAGTCAAGTCTATGAGTGAAATCCTGGCCTATGAAGTCAATGAGAGTTTTGCCATTGACTTTAGTTGAGCCAGAATTTCACTCTATGTTTCTGAACAGCAACTGCAAATATCAGGAGTAATTCTTCCCCTTCCACTTAGTTTAGGATCTAAAAAGTTTGTCCCGATGGATATACACATGATGTCTGATATAATAATAATACATCTGGGAGCTAACATCCTAACATCTTACCTTTAGCTGTTGTGATTACTATTGCATAGGCCTTTAGCGGTCCATTTTTTGACACAAACGCACTGAACTGAATTTTAAAGGAGTTGTGAGTGATTGACGTAATATTAGGCTTTTCTACTGGAGCAGGTGGGTCTGTGACAGAGAAATATTAATATTAATTAGCATCTCAACATGTGGGAAGGAAAAGGTGAATCAAGGAGAAAGATACCTTATGTTGAAATATCTATCTTCTCCAACTACCTAGGAAAAGTGACAAAGAAAGCCCACCATTTTCTCCCATTATTGCAATTTGCACATTGGGCAACATCATATAAACCCACATTACTCAGCACATTTTAATGTCTCTTAAAGAAGCAGCTTTAAAATCAAGCAAGTCAACAAAGAAATAGTGTCCCATTCATATAAAAATGCTGTAAGGAAATAAAAGTCCATATCTTTGATCATACTAGTTCTACATAGTTAATATATAAATTCTCACACACAACTTTGAATGAAGATAAAGTCTCTCTCTCATAGCTTGAATATTCACATGTACTGTATAATGCTACACATTTTGCATTTTGTAATTTGCATTTTTTTTTTTGGCCCTGTACCCCACATCAAACTTTTTACACTTACCAGTGATACTTGTAACACATGTTGTTTGGTTTGGACGGCTTTCTTTCCCACATGAACGGGTTATAATACTAACACTGTAGGAGGTGGAATAATTTAAATTTGTTACAGTTGTATATAGGTTACCAGCCAAAACCAGTGTTTCATTGCTCCAGGCATCACTGAATGTCTTAATGGTGAAGTTAGTAAAGTCACCAGCAGGGCGCTCCCACTTTAGTGTTAACTTAGCTTCTTTAGTCACTGGTGTACAGTTAAATGAAGACACTGGTGCAGCATCTGCAAAAGAAGAAAAGAGGTTAGTGGAACAATCTGGATGGTTATCTATTTAATCCACTTAAGCTCTACAGGGCAGGAACCCTGGTTTTCATCTTCCTGTGAAGCACCACATACATTTACTGCAGAACTATATATAAGTAATAAATATTATCTAGCACCTATTTCCTTTTATGTTCTCTGCTATTTTTCTGTTCTCTCTCATCTCTATACCACATGCTCAGTCTTCCTTCTTTCTTCCCATGGTACTATATTCCTTTCTTCTCTGATTTATAGTATACATTTTGCCTTTATTCTCTGTCCATTTTTCTCTTTTTATGTCAACCTGCCAAACATTCTGAGGTTTACGGTTTAGAGTGTGTTTAAAAATGCAGGAAAAAGTGCAAAGAAAGAAGCAACTAGCTTGAAAAGAATGTATGCCACCAAAAGGTGGGTGACATTAGACACCTCATGAATCATAGGCTATTAGAGTTGGAAGGGACCTCAGAAGGTAATCTAGTCCAACCCCCTGCTCAAAGCAGGACCAAGCCCCAGACAGATTTTTGCCCTAAATGGCCCCCTCAAGGATTGAACTCACAACCCTGGGGTTAGCAAGCCAATGCTCAAACCACTGAGCTATCCCTTCCCCCACTGACTGAATGAATGAATGAATGACTTCTTCTATAAAGAAGAACTCGGGAATTGAGGTTCACTATTTGTTACCTGCCAAGCAAGGTTTGGACTGGCAGAGTCCTGAAGAGTTTGCTGGCAAGACAGATAAGCTGGTGTGTCAGGGAATCGTGTCACAGCTTAGCAGTAGCAAAACTCACTTGCAGAGGCTGAGGGAGTAACACATTAATTTATAATTCTGGGAACCCCAGAAGACTATCACAGTGGGATTTACTAAAGTGCTTAACTGGGAATGCAACCCACTGGGAGTTAGGCACATAACCTGCGCAGATGCTTTTGTAAATTCCACCTGGCACATCTTTGCCCCTGGAGGTACCTGAATACCTTAGTAAATCTGGCCCTGTGTTCCTCGGTTTCATATACAGATCATGGTATTTTAAATGTTCCAGTTACATGGATTCCAGGAAACATTCCCATTATCACTGTGACTTGATAAATTCTGAACTATCCTAGCACCAACAGTGGGGAGAAACACAGGAGGCATGAAAAACTGCCTTACAAATCATATTTGACAAAGCATGTATACTTTCCAACAACATACAAAAGTACAACAGAACCATGTCAGCTAGCTACAAGTTAACAGACACAACAAAATGCACTTAATCCATTGGAGAGAAACACTGGTTGGGCTACATTTCCAAAGAAAGGATCCATTTTAGGCTAAATCAGTTACAAGTTTATTGATTCTTTCTACTGATTGAAGTAAAACAAAACAAACAAATTTTTTTTTGCCAATCTACACAATAATGTACTTTTGGGTACCTGCATATTGTGCATGTGGAAACCACTAACACCTCATCACTGAGACATGCCTAGATAAAAGCAAGTGAAATATTCACAAGAAAATTCAGTGTGTGTGTCTGTGAGAGAGTGTGACAGGGACAGACCTTCAGCTCCCCTTCTAGCTGTTTTGCAACACTCAGGCAGTGCACAGCACCTGGAAAGTGTTCTTAATGGGGCATTTTTTGATCCATCTGGTTTAGGCAATTCGGGGGGGGGGGGGGAATTGAACTGGTGTCTCTATGCCACCCATCCAGTGCCCCACCTGCCCCCATACTGCTTCCAAGTGTAGGGGTATGACAGAGATCTTGCACTCGAGTGATCCCCTGGCAAAGTGCTTCATAGAGACCATTACTGCCAGAGATATTTAGGACCAGATGTTCAAGGGTATTTAAAAACCGAAAGATGCAGATATGTGCCTAATGGGATTTTTAAATGCACCTTTCTTCATCTTCACGTGCTTGAATACCTTTGAAAATCTGGCTCTTAGAGCAGCCCTTAGACTGCTCTAAGTTATGGTGGAGCTGAACTGGCCTCCACCAGCCTCAAAATTAGAGAAATGAAGATGTGTCTTAGCGGATGTTTACACTTGGAGGTGGTAGTGTAATCCCTAGCTCAAGGAGACATACGTGTACCAGCTCTCATTGAGCTAGCACACTAAAAAAGTGTGTAGCCATGGCAGAGGAATGGCCTAGCCACCTGGAGTATACGCCCATCAAAGACCATAGGCACATACTCAGGATAGCTGGCCCATCCCACTGCTTTCACCACAATGGCTAAACTCTGTTTTTAGCATGCAAGCATGTCTCCTTGAGCTGGGAATTAAACTCTAACCCCAAGTATAGATACTATATACTGTTAGCACTACTTCTCTCTAGGTTTGTGCTGAACACAGCTTGGCCAGAATCAAGCAACTGGCCATGGTGAAGAGGACATTGGTTCTACTTCTGAAAGATTCAGAATGAAAAATGAGCTGATTTCCAATCAGTGATTTGATGATCTCACATGCTTTCACAGCCAAACTTTTATTCTAACAGAAGTGTAAGGCTGGAGCACATAACAGGCAGCAAGATGACAATATGGAGTATTTTTATTACATAAACACATACATGTACATTGGGGTTGGGGGGAGTAATGGAGGAATGAAAGAATGCCTGCATTTAATTGTAAGAAACATGTACTGTGTATTTCTATTACTTACTTGTACAGATGTGTATGACTGCTGGGTCTCCTGTAGTTGTGTTATCCGCTACTACTGGAACTATTGTGAAGTTATAAGAGGTACCAGGCTGTAATCCCACAATTACAGTACTATTGTTTTGGGAGGTTTGGTTCCGAGTAGGAGAAATTCCATTCCCATCAGTGTATATCACATATGTGTAAAGAGGAGCAGCAGTGTCATTGTTTTTCCACGTTAAGGTCACTTGATCTGTGCCGATACTTGTGGGCTGGATGTCAAAAACTGGACTGGGCTCTGTTTGGGGAAAAACGGAACACAGACATTTTTATAGAGAGAGTAGTATTTAGGAAAACTTGTAGGGCCTCGCCCCAGCAAAATTATTAAACGTTATTAATTGATTTACTGCGCGGGGGGGGGGAATGGGGGATGGGGTGGAATCTTCATGAAAAAATAAACAACAACACGGAGAAATAAGCAAATAGGTTTGTAAATTTCCAGTTACTGTTTTGACATTTACACATATAAAATTGGCATTTGGTCACACTATTTGGGATAAAATTATAATGGCTAGTGGTCCCATTTTTTGTTCATTTCATTTTCATGTTCCAGAGACATGTCAATTTATACTATTGCCATAATGAGTTTCTGTTGTTTAACCTGCTGTGAATCCCTATATATCAGTGCAGGTTACTCCACTGTGGAGCACCTGCTAGACTAGCTTTTAAAAAAAGTGTAACAAAAAAAGGAGGTGGTGTTGTATAATAGAATCATAGAACTGGAAGGGACCTCGAGAGGTCATCTAGTCCAGTCCCCCACACTCAAGGCAAGACTAAGTATTATCTAGACCATCCCTGACAGGTGTTTGTCCAATCTGCTCTTAAAAATCTCTAATGATGGTGATTCCACAACCTCCCTGGGCAATTTATTCTAGTGCTTAACCACTCTCACAGTTAGGAAGTTTTTCCTAATGTCCAACCTAAACCGCCCTTGCTGCAACTTAGGCCCATTGCTTCTTGTCCTATCCTGAGAGGTTAAGAGGAACAATTTTTCTCCCTCCTCCTTGTAACAACCTTTTATGTACTTAAAGCTATCATGTCCCTTCTCAGTCTTCTCTTCTCCAGACTAAACAAACCCAATTTTTTCAATCTTCCCTCATAGGTCATGTTTTCTAGACCTTTAATCATTTTTGTTGCTCTTCTCTGGACTTTCTCCAATTTGTCCACATCTTTCCTGAAATGTGGCACCCAGAACTGGACACAATACTCCAGTTGAGGCCTAATCAGCACGGAGTAGAGCGGAAGAATTACTTCTCATGTCTTGCTTACAGTATTCCTGCTAATAAATCCCAGAATTATGTTTGTGGGGTTTTTTTGCAACAGCGTTACACGGTTGACTCATATTTAGCTTGTGATCCACTATGACCCCCAGATCCCTTTCTGGAGTACTCCTTCCTAGGCAGTCATTTCCCATTTTGTATGTGTGCAACTGATTGTTCCTTCCTAAGTGGAGTATTTTGCATGTGTCCTTATTGAATTTCATCCTATTTACTTCAAACCATTTCTCCAGTTTGTCCAGATCATTTTGAATTTTAATCCTGTCCTCCAAAGCACTTGCAAGCCCTCCCAGCTTGGTATCATCTGCAAACTTTCTAAGTGTACTCTCTATGCCATTATCTAAATCACTGATGAAGATATTGAACAGAACCGGACCCAGAACTGATCCCTGCAGGACCCCACTCATTATGCCCTTCCAGCATGACTGTGAACCACTGATAACTACTCTCTGGGAATGATTTTCCAAGCAGTTATGAATCCACCTTATAGTAGCTCCATCTAGGTTGTATTTTCCTACATTGTTTGAGAAGGTCATGCAAGACAGTATCAAAAGCCGTACTAAAGACAAGATATACATCTACCGCTTCCCCTCTATCCACAAGGCTTGTTACCCCATCAAAAAAAGCTATCAGATTCGTTTGACGTGATTTGTTCTTGACAAATCCACGCTGACTGTTATCACCTTATTATCTTCTAGGTGTTTGCAAATTGATTGCTTAATTATTTGCTCCATTATCTTTCTGGGTACAGAAGTTAAGCTGACTGGTCTGTAATTCCCCAGGTTGTCCTTATTTCCTTTTTTATAGATGGGAACTATATTTGCCCTTTTCCAGTCTTCTGGAATGTCTTCCATCTTCCATGACTTTTCAAAGATAATTGCTAATGGTTCAGATATCTCCTCAGTCACCTCTTTGAGTATTCTAGGATGCCTTTAATCAGGCCCTGGTGATTTGAAGACATCTAACTTGTCAAAGTAATTTTTGACTTGTTCTTTCCCTATTTTAGGCTCTGATCCTACCTCATTTTCACTGGCATTCACTATATTAGACATCCAATCACCATTAACCTTCTTGGTGAAAACCAAATCAAAGAAGTCATTAAGCACCTCTGCCATTTCCACATTTTCTGTTATTATCTTTCCCCCCTCATTGAGTAACAGGCCTACTCTGTCATTGGTCTTCCTCTTGCTTCTAATGTATTTGTAGAATGTTTTCTTGTTTCTTTTTATGTCCCTAGCTAGTTATACATTATACATCAAGAATATTTACACTTGTACTGAGGTCCACAAGGAGGTGACAGGCAGACCAGTAAAAAAATCTCTAGGTGAAGATAAAAGAGGAAAAAAACCATGGAGCAATGTCATACTGGGGGCAGGGGTGGCTCTATGTTTTTTGCCACCCCAAGCATGGCAGTCAGGAGGCCTTCAGCGGCATGCCTGCGGGCGGTCCGCGGTCACGCAGATTCGGCGTCGTTTCTGCGGGTGATCTGCTGGCAGTTTCTCAAAGAGACAAATTAAAGGTACAACAGCAAAGCATCCTGATGTGAAGGAAAGATACAAAGAATAGTGAGAAACTGACATGGCTCCATCATGAGCCCTTTAATGAGCTGAAAACCAAAAAAGGAATCCTACAAAAAGTGGAAACATGACCAACTTGCTGAGGATGAGTACAAAAGAATAGCACAAGCCTGTAGGGACAAATCTGAAAGGCTAAGGCATTTGATGAGTTACACCTAGAAAGAGACAAAATAGGCTATAAGAAGAGGTTCTATAAATAAATTAAAGCAAGAGAAAGGCAAAGGAAAG
Organism: Trachemys scripta elegans; assembly: GCF_013100865.1. Lineage (NCBI taxonomy): Eukaryota > Metazoa > Chordata > Testudines > Emydidae > Trachemys > Trachemys scripta. The sequence goes on along the minus strand of NC_048301.1, from coordinate 104,342,104 downwards.
TGTCGGTCAACTACTTAGCAGGGAAGTAGAGATAACAACAGATGACATTAAGAAGGCTGAGAAGTTAATGCCTAACTTTGCTTCAGTCTTCACTAAAATGGTAAATTGTGACAAGATGCTTAAAACAATTAGGGGAAGGAACACAAGCTAGGTTAGGGAAAGAACAAGTTAAAGAATATTTAAATAATGAGATATATTCAAATTGGCAGAGCCTGACAAAATTCACACTAGGGTATTTAAGTAACTAGCTGAAGTAATCTTGGAACCATCAGCAATTATCTTTGAGAGCAAAGTGTGGCTTCACCACATACACCAAGGCACAGTCTTATAGATGTCTCCATCCTGGAGGAATCCAATACCATGGGAATTTCTATAGCTGCAGTAAGAACTGGACAACTGACCATAATGAATATATCATATGTATTCCACACTATCATAGGTTAATCAGGATTTTCAGTAATATATAAACTTCTCTTATCATCATTGTAACCACTGCAAGACCAGAGTTACTATATCCCAAGTAGCTAAAAAAAAACCTTCATGTAATATTGCTAACCAAAAAACTTGGTTGGGTGGATTGTATTTAAATCAGTGTTATTCTAGGACATACTCCTTTTTATCTTTTATCACTATCTCCATCATCTAGTCTACTTCATTTTAGGGTATATGTCCATACTTCAATTGGCAGTGTAATTGCAGCATGGGTAGACATTCCTGCACTAGCACAGCTAAAAATAACACTGTACATGCAGGAACATGGGCTTCAGCACAGGTTAGCAACGTGTGTACATAGCCAGGATTCCTGGCATACTTTTATAACACACACTGATGCAACTGCCTCCATATCTACACCTCTATCTTTAGCCATGCTAGTGTGGGTATGTCTTCCCAAGCTGCAATCACACCTCAGATTGCATTTTGGACATACCGCCAGAGCTTATTCATGGGGCTACCCCTTCTGATCATTCTGACCTTTTTCCATTAAGTTGTTTCCCTGAGGTCAGACGTTCCAGTTGTGTTTATCCCTAGTGATTTTATCTTGTTTAAACCAGTTTTGAGAATAAGGAGATTCCTTCTTCTCTCCTTCAAAGTTACAGGAGATGTGATCATGCACTTTCAAGCACTTTTACTCTCAAGAGCGTAATTCAAAGGGACAATATTTTGTTCAAGTATCATCAACTTGCTTTTGTCACAAATATGGCAGACCCTAGTTCTGGAAATACACGATTTGTTAAAATGACTAAATTTGTTCATTGATGACAACAAAATCCAAGATACCCAGGGGTGTCTGAAACTAGTTATTTATTGTATAGTACAAGCAAAACAATACACAAAAGGCAATGGTCACGATTAATAGAGTAAACAAAACACCAAATTTCAGACTCTGTTTGACCCTTCAGTTTATAGCATAATGGGGTCCTGGTCTAGGACTAGGGCTCCTAGACACTACAGGAATACAAATAATAAATAATAATCTGCCTCCCTGCAAATCCCTACCTTTTGTTTTTTGAAAGCCTCATCACAAAGCCCAGCAGCTACAGCTTAAGAGCACTTCTGAACCCCAGCCTTGACATATTTTAGTGTAAGTGCATGCTGGGACAATGTGCTTGAGTGCACTGTGTGTGCATGCATGCATGCTACTCTCGACTCCTCCCCTACAAACATATTGAAATATTTCAGCTTTATCTTGTTTTTAAAAAATAAATTATTTACTCCTGAATCCTCTCCTCTATGCAAGCTTGCACACTATTGTCCTAAATATTCTAACTTGGCAAGCTTTACCAAATAGCACACATCTAGATACCGTGGTCTACATTTTCAAAAGTGTCTAGTAATATGGATGCCTTAATTTTGAGTACCCCACTTGAGACACCTTAAAAGGGCTTAGTTTTAAAAAGCACCAACTTTCAGAAAAGTAGACACAACTGAGGTGTTGAACTGAACATGCGAAAACAGAGGCTCCCAGAGCCATTACTCTCAGAAGCCCCATGCACTGCTGTCTTAAAAATAGCTAATTTAGAGACCGACTTCTCTAATTATGAACACACCTAGATTTTAGATTTTTTCTTCTCCTCAAGAGTGTTCCAGACTGAATAGTTTTAAATTCCTGAACTCAAATGCCATATGTACATGAAAGTACACCTCTACCCCGATATAACATGACCCGGTATAACACAAATTCGGATATAAACACAGTAAAGCAGAGCTCCGGGGGCGGCGGGGATGCGTACCCCAGTGGATCAAAGCAAATTCGCTATAATGCGATTTCACCTATAATGCGGTAAGATTTTTTGGCTCCTGAGGACAGCGTTATATCGGGATAGAGGTGTATATTGAATGAAGAAGCCCAGGTGAACAAATAGATCTCAGAAGTACAGAATAGATATTTAGCTGAAAGAACTGTGTGTGACTCAGTGACTTATATAGATGTTTGTTGGTATTTGGGTCTCCTTCAGTTTTATTATCTGCTGCTAGTGGAAATATTGTGAACTTGTAAGAGGTTCCAGGTCCTACATCTATAACTACAGCACACATGGTTTTCAAGGTCTGATTCCCAACCGGTGACGTTTCATTTTCAATATGTATCCTGTAATTGTACTCAGAAGCAGGAGTATCATCATTTTGCCATGTTAAGTTTACTTAGAGTTACCATATTTCCACAAACAAAAAAGAGGACACTGGGGGGGGGAGCCCCGCCCTAGCCCCGCCCCATCCACTCCCTCCCACTTCCCGCCCCCTGACTGCTCCCCTCAGAACCCCAACCCCCCCTGCTTCTTGTCCCCTGACTGCCCCCTGCTGAGAACCCCCTACCCTAACTGCCCCCCCCCCAGGACCCTACCTGTCCCCTGACTGCCCTGACCCTTATCCACTCGCATGGGTGGCAGGGTTGTAGAAATTTTGGTGGTGCCCAGAACCCCCCACCCCACCTGCCTGAGGCTCTGGGAGGGGGGTTGGGTGGGGGGAGGAGGTCTGGGGTGCAGGTCCTGGGCTGGGGATTAGGGTGCAGGAGGGGTGCAGGTTCTGGGATAGAGTTTGGGTGCTGGGTGCAGGCTCCGGGCTGGGGCAGGGGGTGGGTGTGCAGGAGGGGGTGAGGGTGCAGGCTCTGGGATGGAGTTTGGGGGTGAGAGGCGGTGCAAAGGGAGGGGGTGCAGGCTTTGGGAGGAAGTTTGAGGGCAGGAGGGGGTGTGTGGGAAGGGGGAGGGGGATTGGGAGGGAGTTTGGGGATAGGAGGGGATGCAGGGGTGAGGGCTGTGGGTCTGGGGATGAGGGGTTCATGATGCAGGAGGGGGCTCAGGGATGGAGCAGAGGATTAGGGTGTGTGGGGATGAGGGCTGGGGCTGGGGGGTTTGGGGTGTTGGAGAGGCTCAGGGCTAGGGTGGAAGGGCAGGGTAAGGGCAGCCTGTCTTCCCATTAGTGGATGGGGGCACTAGGACCCGGGGGCAGCAGACAGCAGTTGCTGCTGGCTCTGGCAGTACATGCAGACAAGGGAGAGGCAGACAGGGAGGGGGGACCCACGGAGGGGGGGATGCGCAGAGGGGGGATGGCAGGTGGAGGCTGGGGACCCATCCAACACTCCCCCGCTCCCTGACTGCCCCCCCCCCACTCCTCTTACCATTCTGGCTCCACGTGGGTCGGTTTGTGTGTTACACAGGACTACAGAGAGAGGGAGGGGGGAGCAGGGGAGGGCTCTGGCTGCTGGAGGCCAATGGGAGTGGGTCAATCGGCCTAGCCGCCCAATCAGCAGCCACACTCTGCATGGAAGGGAGGGAGGGAGGCGAGGGAGAAAACCTCCCCGGACATTTTAACCTTGTTACCAATTCCTCCCGGACGGCTATTTAGAGACGCAAAAGCCGGACATGTCCGGGGAAATACGGACGGATGGTAACCCTAAGTTTACTTCACATGCAAGGATGCTTGTAACCCGGATATTAAAAACTGGACTAGGCTCTGCTTAAAAAACAGAAAGAGGTAGTTTATCTTTAGCACAGAAAGACTAATTGCATAAAGAAAAAAAACAATAGCAGAAAACATTAAGATTTTGTGTAATGAGATTCAACTCTGGGAGGGGACTGTATAGGCATGGTAATGTAAGGCAGTGTCTGTCACCTTTACATCACCAGTTTGATTTCAGCACAGGCTGATAATCATTGTAAATCACTCTAACCTGATGGCTGTTTGGTGACCTGAGTGAAGAGAGTTGCTAGCCATCGTCAATTCAACAGATTAATTCTATTCCATATAAGCCACTATCACAACTGGCATCCTTGTCAGTGGTAATCTCAGAGAGACCAACAAGTGAACAGTCATGGAAAATGAACTGGCTCCTTTCCCCTTAGAAGGCAGAGTGCAAAGGTCAAGCTTGCTGACAAGGGGGAATTTTGCACTTCCCCTGGCTATAGCATAGACAGAGAACTTCAGTCTACAGGGATGACAATTCTGCAACTTTCAGGAGCAAACATTCACTTAAAATTAAAGCACAAGATCACTGGACCAGACTAAAATAAAAGGGCCAGATCCTCAGCCCTTTGGTCTGTTCCAGCCTTCCATCTCTCATTACTGTTACCATGTAAGGCAGTGGTTCCCAAACTGGGGTTCGCGAACCCCTGGGGGTTCGCAGAACGTTACAGGGGGTTCGCCAGAAAAATTTCATTAATGGCGGACAGAGGACCCTGGGCATTGGAGACAGCAGGTGGGACCCGGTTGCAGGGCTGACACCCCGAGGCCCAGGGAGAGTGGAGCCGGGCAGTTGGGGCTGGCAGCCTGAGCCCTTCCACCGTGAGCGGGGGAGCCGGCAGCCTGAACCCCAGCCCGAGCCCCAGGGAGAACGGGGCCAGGCAGTTGGGGCCGGCAGCCTGAGCCCTGCCCCCGTCAGCTGGGGAGCCAGCAGCCCGAACCCCAGCACTCCGTGCGGGGCTGGCAGCCCAAGCCCCAGGGAGAGTGGGGCCGGGCAGTTGGGGCTAGCAGCCCGAGCCCTGCCACCGTCAGCGGGGGAGCCGGCAGCTTGAACCCCAACCCGAGCCCCAAGGAGAGCGGGGCCGGGCAGTTGGGGCTGGCAGCCTGAGCCCCGCCCCCATCAGTGGGGGAGCCGGCAGCCCGAACCCCAGCCCGAGCCCCAGGAATTTGCCAAATCTCATCTAAAGCCAGAACTATGGCCCTCCAGCCACAACCTCACCCGAAACTAGAGGTGGGTGAAAAATACCAAGCATTTTTCACAGAAACTTTTGAATTTTTTTCACATTTTTCAAAATTCCCCCCAAGAAAAATTTACAAAAAACTGAAACGGAAAAATGGGCCATTTTCAAAAACTGTTTTCATGAAACATTTTCTGATTTTTGAAAACCAAAAATTAATTTATTTTTATTAGAAACCATTTTTTAAAAAATAAAAGCCAAAAAAACATTTTACAGAAACATCTTTGGTTTCTGGTTTTTCTATGTTCGTTAAAAAAAGTTTCAATTAAAAATATTTTTCAGAGGTTCATAGATTCCGGGGCCCGGCAGTTGGGGCATCCATCACACTGAGGAAATGTAAACTTAAATCCCTGAAAATATTCATTTTTAGGAGGGGGTTCACGAGATTTCACAATTTAGTGAAAGGGGTTCGCGGGCTGTTAAAGTTTGGGAACCACTGATGTAAGGGAAATGCCAGGAGTGGGAAGGTGGGTCCTTTTAGCGTCAATCAGCTAATCCAGGCCTGGCGTACGTTTAGCAGGGGACAGCCTATTATAAGCATTAAGAAGGAAAGGGCAGTTCTGAATAGGAGGATGGGGATGGGAAGTCTTGAGTAACACCGTGAGAAATAGAAAAGAGCAGCAAGACACAATAATGTAGCCGGAGGCTAACATTCACTGATAGGGGGCAGTTCCCTTAGAACTCATTAAGGACTTACTGATGTATTCAGGTTGAATATGCTGGGCTAGGTTTTCATTCATGTGCATGTAAATATTTATTTTATGTATTCTACTTAAGGCAGGAGGCAGTCAGGACTCTGGAGGCCTTAACAGCAACTTTCCTCATCCACAACTGGGCATTTCCTAGTTGTTGATCACTGCTTCCCCTTCACCCTTTGGCCCCCTCAGTCCCTTTTCCATCTTAGGGTTTGGTCAGCCAGGACTGAGGAGCAGCAGCACTGACCTCCACAACACTCAGATGTTGGGCTGCCTTATTTCTCCTGCCTACACCATCAGGGTCGACTCTGGCTTTCTGGCCACCCCAAGCAGAAAACAAAAAAAAACCTGTGGCGCGGCCAGAGCCAGGGTGCAGGGGAACTCCCTGCCCTGCAGATGTGCCCCGGCTAGCAGGGGGAGGGAGCGGGGGGAGAGAGAAGGGGGGCGGCCAGGGCTTCAGCGGGGCGCTGCCACGCGGTCCCTCCCACCGTGCCCCCTGACGGGAGGGCTCTACCACCACTCCGGTCGGCTGGGAGGGAAGGACGGGGGCTGCCCTGCCGGGCTTGCTGCAGGGCGCTCCCGTCCTCCATGCCGCTGCCCCCTACAGGGCGGACGGAGTGGAACAACAACAACAACAACAACAACAAAAAGCGGCCGTGCCGCCCTAGGATTGGGCAGAATGCTGCCTCCTACAAGCTGCCGCCCCAAGCACCAGCTTGCTCGGCTGGTGCCTGGAGTCGGCCCTGTACACCATTCAGGGTGTTGAAGGCTGTTACCACCAACTTGCTGTTCTTTCTAAAAGATACTTGCAATGGTCGGAAAAGTGGTCTTGCTGACTGTACCACAATGTAAGAAGAGGGCCGTAGAACACAAGGCCATTAGCCATTGCCATCTGGATATGTGGTACAGTACCATATATATTATAGTATATAAGTAGTTGCAGGAGTGATTTGTCACAAAGTATTTCATATATAAAAGTCACAGTCCAAACACTCACAACACTAGCCCAACTCTATACATTTGTCCATGCTGCCAGCTGAAACCACGAAAAGGAAAGCAAAGGAAAGTAACCCTTCATAGGTAAAGTGTCTACAACTAGGTGACAGCACCTGCATTCATGAAATATTGTAAGGCCCCATGTTCACAAACAGTTTTCAAAGCCTACTAAGCAGGTATAGGTCTTTGACATAACGCGGTTCACTGCTCTGCCAGGAATCAACCTGGAGCCACGCTCTGCTATGCCATTTGCTTTCTTTGGTGTAGACATGACTTAAAATGGTAAGACAGCTATAAAATGAAGATACTCCCTCCTACAATCACATCAGGTCACTTACTTGTTGTAATGTTTTTGCAGCATGATTCTGTACCATTTTGAAAGTTGATAATGTATTGTACACCAGGGAAAAGACCTCTTATTGAATTGTTCAGTGGTGAATCCTGGAACAGTGTTCCATTTGCAAAAGTTACATTGCTTATTGTAAAGTTTTCTGGTAATGCGTCTATATTGATTTCTGTTGTTGTTGCATTTACATTTATTGAGCTGCAATCTTTAAGGCCTATAGGATAAGGAAAAATTACAGAAAAATGGTTAAACAACTTCACATAATTCTGGTATTTCACTTTATGTATGTGTATTCACTTTTGTTATTGCTGATTAGATTTTCTTCAAAATATCACTTTACTGTCCCCTGCTTTTACATCAGATTTTTTTTAACTTTGAGTTAATTGTACTGTAGTGTCCCATCACTGGCCATTGGAGATATTTGCTGCTAGCAGTTGCAGATCGGCTACATGCTATTGTAGGCAGTCCCATCATACCATCCTCTCCACAAACCTTTCAAGCTCAGTCTTGAAGCCAGTTAGGTGTTTTGCCCCCATTGCTCCAGAACTTCAGTCCTCTGATAGTTAGAAACCTTTGTCTAATTTCAAGCCTAAACTCATTGATGGCCAGTTTATATCCATTTGTTCCTGTGTCAACATTGTGAAATTTGGATACTAAACAAAATCATAATAAAGTAATAGATTGGTACTTACAGGCAGCTGCAGGTTCGATCTGAAAATAAAATAAATAATAGGAGTTAGATAACTAAGTGTTGGAAGTACGAAACAGAAATTAAACATCTTAAAATTAACAGCTTCAGAGAGAATATATATTCAGATCAAATCTATGTTTGCTAGTAGATAGCAAAACTTTTGATATGCAAAATGGACATCCACAATTTATGGACATACAAAATAGTAGCTAGAAAATACTTATTTAACAGAAAAAAAAAAAACAAATAATTGTTCAAAGATTGGAGCTATATTGCGGGGGGGGGCGCACGCGGGAGTTATACAGCAATCATAATATTTCAATATTTAATTACAGAAATAGGTATACACAACTAATCTTATTTTTTTATACTGTGCCTAAAAAGTTATAAAAGAAACCTATAGGATCTCAGACAAAATACTAGAAAATGTGTCTTAGGGAATCATATTCCCTTGGAAGGGACAAGCCTAGAGCTAAGAAGTCTTTTCCATCTATGATTTAAAAGATTCTCCCATCCTCCTTATACTATACAATAAGCATTATTATTTGTCTCAGTGAGGAGTACTCCATGTGTTTCTGATCCAAAGCACTCTGTACTCAGTCAAATTTGAAAAAAATTTCATTGATAAACTGGAAACAGTTTTAAGAATGTTATTTTTATTTTACATGTTGACATACAATAATTGATGGGTGTGAGAACCATTCTCCAAGAACCTATTCTGCAGCCTTTCAGATAAAAATGGCAACATTTGTGCATGTGTTTAATTTTGTTAGCAGAAGGAAATCCAAGGAGGTGCTTTGCAATTTCTGATTACGCTGTTTTAGTACCTACAAACATTTAATGCAGAGGTTCCCAAGCTTTTTTTGCTGCACTCCGCTTTGTCCCATGTATATCCCCCATCTTTCTAAGAAACTCTGTTTCTTTGGACACCTGGGGTCCAGGAGTCCATGCTGGCCAGGGTGCCCTGCTGCTCCCCAGCCTGCGAGCATCCCCTTTCCGTGATGTGCTCTGGGTGGGTGATAGACAGTTGGGCTGCACCCCTTTCCTTGTTCTGCCACCCCTGAGACTCCCCAGAATCACTCACAGGCCACAGGCTCCTTTGGCCCTGACACGATCCCCAGCATGCATGCACAAGAGCCTGTGCAGGAAGGGAGGAACGCTCACAAGGGGGCACATGCACACGAGCCTCTGGAGAGGAGAGTGAGCTGACGTGCTCCCCACCCCCTGAAGCTGCTGCACAGGGAGATGCTATGCCCCAAACTCCTCCCAGCTCTTCTAGCCTGGCAGCTGCAGCTGGAGCTGCAGCTCAGCTAGTGAGACAGTCAGGTCCTCGCATCCACCTGATAACTGTGGCACTTCCCTTCCCACCCAAGGGGAAATGCCCCAGTTTGAAAACCAATGAGTTAATGGAACTGACCCATAATTATTTTCTTCTATCACTAGGTGGCAGCAGACAATATAGATTGGAAAATGCACCTAAAAGAGAATCTAAAGCCCAACACTAGATGGAGTTCTGCAGGCACATACACATAGAAAACAAACTGAACTTTTCAGATCCTCATAACCTACTGATGCAAACGGACTGTTTCCTTTGCTGCATAGTGGTAATATATTTTAACAATTACATGTAAGGATTAAACAGACAATTATTTACGTCGTGTAACTTGCCTATAGACCCATGAACAGTCCATACAAGTACACATAGATACTGAGTGTAATAAGCCTTTAAGAAAAGGAAGAAAGAAACATTGGAAAATCTAAATAGCGTCATTTATTCACCTCTTGCCCCTACTTCATTTGCATAAAAATCTCAAAATCAAACAGAGTTTTGTAATTCATTCTAGTGTGTGGCAACTCGACTTAGCCCTAGAGTTTGAGGGAATTCTCCAGGCACAGGAAGGCTTCTTCCCAAAGACCTCTGTCCCTGGCATTGGCTAGGACAGCCTCTGTCTCTGAATGGACTGAGCAGCTGGCAAGCACCTTCCCCTCTAGCATTACTACCAGATTTATAAAGGTCAGACTGGTCATCCACTCTGATGTGATTCACCCCATATTATGGTAAGGAGACGCTAGGGACCTGTATGAAATCATACCTAGCCTTGCACTAATGTAAAACCTCATGTAGATGAGGTACTATGCAAATATAGAGAGATTAGTGAGTCAGGCAAACAGCACATTCATCTCCTATGGTTCAGGTTTCATCTCACTTCTTCATGCACTTGTGCACTTGCAATCTCTTTCTCTCTAGCACCACAGCCTCTCAGCTAGCTAGTCCGGGGCGGCAGAGACCACTTGGCCTCCTGCTCTTTCCCATCAGCTTTGCTGGCCTACTAGTTTTACCTCCGAGAATAAAGGTAAAGATGTGACTTTGCTCATCATCATATCAGAAAGGAAGTCGGTCATTCTGGACATCCATACCTGCCACAATAAAACTAGCACAGAATGTGGATTCCCCTCTGACCTGTTTTGGTACATGTTCACCATTACATGTTCCACATAAACCTCTACCTCGATATAACGCTGTCCTCGGGAGCCAAAAAATCTTACTGCGTTATAAGTGAAACTGCCCCCCTCCCCCTCCCCCCCCGCCGCACTGCTTTACCGCGTTATATCTGAATTAATGTTATATCGGGTCGCGTTATATCAGGGTAGAGGTGTACTATTCAATATGCTTGGAACGATGGTTTGTTCTTACATAATTCTGACTGAATATTCAGAGCACAAAAAAGTTGTCTGGTCCCTTAATCATTTGGCACACACATTTCCCACCTCTCTTCTGTGCAATGGTTTTCCTCCCTGGTTGAGACTGCTTGTTTAGTATATGGAAATTCTCTTTTAGTTCCACATGAGATTAACATTCATACTCTCTTTCCTCCCACTCATTGGAGTACCTGCATTTCCTGACTCTGGTGATAAGCCACCTTTGGTCATGGTGTCAAGACACCATATTTTAATGATTACACATTTCCCCCAAAGTTCTGATCCATGTCAAATCTGAATCACAAACATATGGAGCCTGTCACAGGGCCTTCAAGCTCCCCTCCATGTTCACAGATCCCCAGGGAGGGGAGTGCCACTAACACAAGAAGCTCCCTTTCTCCTCTGCCACCAGCAGAACTCAGGCTATGTGAAACTGGAGGGGACATGGCTGAGTAGCCAGATGGGCTCTTTCAGATTCTTCCCTGAAAGTTTAGCACCATTCATGATCTGCCCTTTAGTTACTTCCTTTCCCATAAAAAAAAAAGCCTAGAGATGCCAATGATCCTGCAATACCTGTCTCTCACTCTTCCTTCTACCCCAAACATTTATCACCCAGCTAAAATATATATTTAAACATTAATCCAAAATGTGACTTGAAAACACTGCTTAAACAACAAAACGGGCAACTATCCCAAATTTTTGTTTTGTGAAGAACAAGCTGCTCCTCCTTTTTAGTCTAAAAAGTTTATTGTTTTGTAGTTCCCTTCAGTATCACATGCTTCTCCTCATCTCACAATGCCCTTCTAACTTTCCAGAAACACAGACACTAGCCTGATCTACACCTAAAACATAGGTCAACCTAGATACATCGCTTGGGGTGTGACAAATTCACACTTCTGAGACATAGTTAAGCTGATCTATACCCCAGTGTAGATACAGCTAGGTCTATGGAAGAATACTTCTATCAACTTAGCTACCAGGTGGATTTACTACAGTCAGGGCCGGCTCTAGGCACCAACACTCCAAGCATGTGCTTGGGGTGGCACTTAACAAGGGGCGGCACTCCGGCTCCTTTTTTTTTTTTCCACCCTTGGGGCACAAAAAGCCGGGAGCCGGCCCTGAGCGGAGGTGAGCTGTGGTGGTGGGGTGCGCGGGAAGGGCCGCAGGAAGTAACCCTGGGGGGGGGCAGAGGAACCGCTCCCTCCCCCACCCCAGCTCATCTCCGCTCCACTGCCGCCTGCTCCCCTGAGCGCGCTGCCACTCCGCTTCTCCCCCCTCCCTCCCAGGCTTGCCATGCGAATCAGCTGTTTTGCGGCAAGCCTGGGAGGGAGGGGAGAGAAGCGGAGCGGCGGCGGCGCACTCAGGGGAGCAGGCGAAGTGGAGGTGAGCTGCGGTGGTGGGGGGCGCGGGGAAGGCCGCAGGAAGTAACCCTGGGGGGGGCAGAGGAACCGCTCCCCCCCCAGCTCACCTCCACTCCACTGCTGCCTGCTCCCCCGAGCCCACCGCTGCTCTGCTTCTCCCCCGTTTCTCCCAGGCTTGCCTGGGACGGGAGGAAGGGGTAGGAGGGGAAATGTGGCGCACCCAGGGGAGGAGGTGGGGCCGGGGATTTGGGGAAGGGGTTGGAATGGGGCGGGGAAGGGGCGGAGTTGGGGTGGGGCCAGGGGTGCGGGACATTTTTTTTGCTTGGGGCGTCAAAAAACTTGGTGCCGGCCCTGACTACAGTAATGGAAAAAACCCTTTCATCACTGTAGTTAAGTGTGTACACTGGTGCTTGCAGTGTAGACAAAGCCACATATCTCACAAACTGAACTTCCCAAAACACCACAACCTTCACACCAGAGAACACCCAAAAAACAACACAGAACTTCGGAAAGAGTCAGTCTTGCCTAACTAAGGCTATGTCTACACTACAGCTGAAGTTGACATAATTCACCATTGCTCAGTGGTATGAATAAACCACCCACCTGAGCGACATAAGTTACACTGACATAAGTGCTCATGTGCACAGCGCTATGTCGGTGGGACAGCTTCTCCCGCTGACAGAACGTCTGCTGTTTGTGGAGATGGTTTTATTTTGCCTAACGGAGAGTTCTCTCCTGTCGGCATAGAGCGTCTTCACCAGACATGCTGCAGCGGCACTACAGATGCGCTGCTGCAGCACTGTACCTGTAGACAGGCCCTAAATGTCATAACTACAGGTCTTAAACTGAACTATTCCCTAGCTCCATATGGTTACTTAATGAGACTGTATTTATACAAAATAGTTGATCATTATCTCAGAGGATATTCGTGCTGAACATATGATTCTCCTCATATTTACGTCTGATACATTAGAAGCCTCTGCATTTCCCCTTTCCTTTTCAATTGTATTTAATTTATATGTTCATATACGGAGCTTCTTTTTAACAAAACAATTGGATTGTGGGGGGAAAAAAACAACAACAAAAGGAAATAAGCTTTTAGAAACCAAAGGTGGAAAATGCAGTAAAATGAGAGACACTGATCATTTTAGCTGAACAAAAACAGGGGGATGCATAACCAAACTTTTCATTGTAGTTTCAATGGCCACATCTTTTCATGTGGCAGGTAGCAATTCTCCGAGCTTGATCAAAGTGGCTGAACTCTGAAGTGGGGTTGTCACTGTCAAGCACACACTGTTCGAAGCAGAGTTGCTCTAGCTGAATTTGGCCCACACTGTCCGATACCCCTTGTAGCATGGCTGTACTGGGAACGGAGCCTCGCAATCTTCTTTGGGGTCTTCCTGAAATGATGAAAGAAAAGACTGCAGAGGGAAAGAGACAACAGGAGGAGATATGAAGAAAAGGCAGGAATGATGCTGATGGAAGAGAGTTCTCTGAAAAGGGGAAAAATAGGTATGAAAACCTGAGCAAGAGTTGTGGCTATTTGCCACGTGGTGATACTAAGCCCCTGTGCAAAATGATTAGGCAACATGTACAACGACTCAGTGGGAGGCACTTTTTTTTTTTTTTTTTTTTTTTTTAACTCCAGGTTCCCGGAGAGGGGGAAAAAACCCTGCCAGCAGGACAACACCTGCTTTACGCACTCAAGTTTCCAAAACAAAACCAAAACAAAGTGGTTTTGTTCATGTAAATACAGGAGTAGGAAGCCATTTGACTGCACATTAAGGGTACTAAAAAAATCCTGACCTGACTTCTGAGAAGCAGCTTTATAATTGTGTTGCTTGCTTTGCTTTGTGGGCTCAGCAATCAGCTATGTCTACTCTATGCACTTTACAGAGGCACAGCTGTACCACTACAACTGCAGTGCTGTAAGGTGTCCTGTGCAGCCACTCTATGCCCGCGGGAGAGCTCTCCCACTGCCATAATTAAACCACCCCCAACGAGTGGCGGTAGCTATGGCAGCGGGAGAGCGTCTTCTACTAACATAGCACTGTCCACACCAGCACTTCTGTTGGTAAAACTTACGTCAGTCAGGAGGGTGTTTTTTTCACACCCCGACCAACAAAAGTGCTAGTGTAGACATAGCCCAAGCAACTCAGAGGTAAAACCAGGAAATCCATCACACCCCCATCGAAGATGAAGACTTTTCACACATGCATATGTTCATACTTTCTGCCATGCTGTCCTTCAAGCTTGGGAGGCACTCCCTGTAAATATCTGCAAGTCTTCTACCCCATTATCCTCCTTCGAACTCTCTTTTTCCGTCATGCCTACAAATAACTTGACAACAGTTAGGCCACTGGTGTGCCAAGACCACTGCCTATCATGTTGATCTGTATTGTCTCATTCTTTCCTTGTACTCCCCCATCTGTCTGTCTGTATCCATCTGATGTCTCTTGTCTTATGCTTGGATTGTAGACTCCTGGGTGTAGGGACGGTTTATTTGTTGTGTGCTTATACAGTGCCTAACACAATAGGGTCCGAGTCCATGACTAGGGCTCCTAAGGCTATAATAAATAATAATAAGGCTACTCTCCCCCCCACACACACACATTCCCTCAAACTGTGAGCTAGCTAGAAACTTAATTGATGGAAAGAGCACTCTCTTCACACCCAACTCCTTCCCACACCCTATCACCAAAGAATAATATTTCAAGTGTAGAAAAAGTTTTTCTGTAAGAGTGTTAAAATAAAGTTTTTGGAAAAAGTCACAATCAAATAATTAGGATATTACAACAGTAGGTTTTCATTTATGTTTGGTAATAAACAAAGGTGTATTGTCTAGAATGTTTGCATCTACAGGTCAACATATGCACAACCCCTACGGGCAAATGGCTTGTGGTTTTCCTGGAATTGGTAACAATGCACAGCATGCAACTCTTAGAGCGGGAAAATTCAGACACAGAAATATGAAAGAATAACCAAACTTCTTCAAAGAAACCAAAATGCTATTTCACCCCCACTATGTTTGTGACAGGCAGAGCTGAGGGAACATGCATCCATTCTACTCAAGGGCAACATCTGAGATTAATTCAGTGGATGAAGGAATAAACCCAGAGTAGGGAGGGAGGAGTCAGCGAATACTGATTTGAATTTGAAAGTCATTTGCTAGTTTTCAGAAAAACTAAGAATCCATGGCTCCCACTGACTTCAGTGGTAGTTGTGGGTGCTCTGCCCTTCTGAAAATCAGGGCCTTGTGTTTGTGGGGGAGGGAAGTTAATATAACAAGTTATCCAAATGCCACAAAATAATGTTTAGTTATATAATACAGTTCTACTGAAGATAAGAGTTAATTCCAGTTTTCTGATCTCCACTAGGCCTTTTATGAGTTATTCTGCTGAACCTATTTCAGCTGATAACCAGTGATACACTTTGTGACGAACTGGGACTGTTCTTGCTGGGGTGTGGGAATGCTGACAGGGGAGTGTGACTAGGATGGTCTGCATCGGAGGATGGGAGTCGGCCCGAGGGAACATACCTGAGCTTGTAACATGAGAACCCAGGAGGGGGTTGGAGGTCAGGTGACTCCGGGGCCCGGGAAACTGAACAAAGGCTGTGGGAGGGGTCGCTGAAGGAGAGGGCTGGAAGCAGGCTGGAGAGATGGCTGGGAGGCAGAGATGGCTCTGACCCCCCAAAGGGGGGTGGGCTGGCATGCCCTGGGACCCCAAGCTGGACCTAACTGAGGGGGGCCCTGTTGTCTGTGCCTGCAAGACCTGTCTTGGACTGTATTCCTGTCATCCAAATAAACCTTCTGCTTTACTGGCTGGCTGAGAGTCATGGTGAATCGCAGGAAGCCGGGGGTGCAGGGCCCTGAGTCCCCCAATACTCCGTGACACACTTAATCAAATGTATTTATGCTAAATACACTAACTCCACAAAACAACAAACTTTAACTCATTTCAATGTGGAACTCAAAATACACTTAAAGCAAACGCCAACGTCAAAACTTCCCCTCCGATATCTTTGCAAGCATGCAGGGTCAACCCTTTAACAGACCACAGTGACTTCCTCATTTAGTGAGTGTTGATGGGTTTATCTCTAGGGAAACTGGCTCTAATTTTAGAAACAACATGCTAAGTTGCTTTCTGTGAAAGCTTTAGTTTTTTCCCCTCTTTTAACCCTGAATAAAGTAGTTTCACTAAAGACAACAAAGAAAAAACAAAATAGGAGAAAAAAATCCAATCAGTTGGTGTTCATTATTAGACAATCGACTGAAACCATTCAAGCCTCACACACTATTAGTATTGCAACTTCACAGAAAGAAGCTATGAAAAAAGTAAAGGCAATCTATATTCATACACTAACACTTGTGGCCTTTGTTTGCGCAGGGCATTTTTAGATATTAAGCATTTATTTTCACTTTGTGTGTATTTAGATTTGACCTCTGACATTTGTAAAATTCTCTTATCCCCTAAGACATGCCCTGCCCGCAGCCCCAATCACGGATCAAACATCACCAATTTTTGGTATTTCCATGGGTTTTTGTGACAAAAATGATGGATTTCTAATTTGTGTTGCAACCATGTTTTTGTCCCCTAGCTAAAAAGGATATGTAAGACATGCCTATCTCTTAGCCTTGTAGGTAGGCCCCAAAGAAAATTGTAACCAAATGTATTGAGGAGCGGCTCTGTCTCCTCCCTTCCTCATCCTCCCCACCTTTTCCCACCATTCCCCTTTTAGGGAAGTGTTTTTCCACTCATGGTCTCTCCAGGAATCCAGTGACTTCAAGAAGAGTGACCGTAGTGTGACCCGCCTCGTTATCAACATTATCAAGGTTTGTAAAATGGGTGCAGTATGCAAAACAATGGCAGAATTATCTTTCTGGATAAAAGGGCTTAATCTGATAACCTTAAAACTATAAATCAGTCCAAAGATGAACCTTTTATTCACCCAGCCTCCACCCCACCCAAAACTTTGGTGGATTTGATCGAATGAAAGCTGTATTCCATATAACCTAATGTAGTTTTGGTTTCAAAAGAAGAAAGAATCTGAAAATCAAAATCTGGCCTCTTTGAATAATCTGTATTTTTTTGGGGGGGAGGGGGTTACTTTAACGACAGAGTTATTTATCACATTGCCATGGACTTGAAATAGCGGAAGTACCTTCAGTTACTGAATAACTTCATATTTGAAATGCTGTGTAGTAAACCTTGAAATACTGGATAGTAAATCAGGAAATAACCCCCACTGAAGTTTCAGTGGGGGCATAGGAAAAATTCCTTCCAACTTATACAAGCATCCATATTCATCTCCCATAGGGTGACCAGATGTCCCAATTTTATAGGGACAGTCCTGATTTTGGGGTCTTTTTCTTATATAGGCTCCTATTACTCCCCACCCTCTGTCCCAATTTTTCACACTAGCTGTCTGGTCACCCTAATCTCCCCTTACACTAAATACAGAGAAATGATGAAACTTTGCCGTGTGGTCTAGATTTCAATACACATCCCAGAAGGGGGCTGATCTGGAATTTTACTTCAGCCAAAAGAATAACACTTGAGACAGTCTCGTAATCCCCCCGCCACAAATACCCAAACACATAGCTGGCCTTTGAGAACTGCAATTGGAGCTCCAAATTTTGTTTTTTTAATTAAAAAAATACAAATCCAGAAAGGACTGTGGAATCTCCAATATACCTACCACTGAACCTTTGGAGGACCAGGTGACTGATCTAGCAGTTAGCGTTCAGAATATCTCTTTCTGTAGAACAGATCTAACATAAAAAAAAAAGTAGCTAAAATTATGTGAAGAGCTCTCATAGGAAGGAGGTGGGGGGGGGGAAAAATCACCCATTACATCTGTTTCCCTCACCCACGCTCTCCTCCTCCTCAGTCCCAGAAAGGCTCTTTGGAGGCAGAAAGCCACTCCCCCACAGAGCGATTTGGCACCAGGTAATGCTTTATTTGGTTGTGTCTGTATAATGCATATTAACATATTAACATGATTCTTCCAGAGAGATTTAGAAGAGAGACTTGGCTGACAATACGCTAAACCACTAAAAAGAAATGCTTCACAGGTAACAACCAGCATTTTCCCGAGAATTAAGAGAAATTTGAATGCTATCCACAACAGCACCAGCTAGTGCCTGAATAGTGTTACATGCTCCTGGTCCTACTGGAGTAGCAGGAGCAGGATCTATTCTTGCTCGCTGACTCATTGCCTCTGGGGTTGTGACACGTCATGAACCCTAGCATTAAGTTGCAACTGAAACCCCAAACAGAAATATACCCTTTACAGAGTTTCCCCATTCCCTACCTCCTACACAGACCTGGGGAAAGCCACTCTTTAACAGCTGCCAAATTACTAGTTATTGTTTAAAAGCCTTTCCCCAATCCAACATTACTTAAGTTGTTTCCTAAAAAACATGTTTATTTACATATCAGGGGCATGTGACCTTGAAGAACCAGTCAACTAGCCAATGGTGTCACCTCCTAATGTCCTGGAGTTTTCTAAAGCAACAAGCCTGTTATTGTCCCTCCAGATGAATAAAAACCACCACTCTGTAGACAGTTTAAAAAGAAACAGTGCTAAATTAATCTTGCAGAAAGACTATATACATTTTCATATATCAAAGTCATCCTGATACTCCATAGATTTTTACATAAGATCTCTTTTCAATGACAGTCCAGTTGAGTTTGTGTCTTGCAACAGTTTGCAAAAGAGAATAGTTTCCTTGTTTGACAGTGACAAGTAATATTCACAAAAAGAAGAACAGGAGTACTTGTGGCACCTTAGAGACTAACAAATTTATTAGAGCATAAGCTTTCGTGGACTACAGCCCACTTCTTCGGATGCATCCGAAGAAGTGGGCTGTAGTCCACGAAAGCTTATGCTCTAATAAATTTGTTAGTCTCTAAGGTGCCACAAGTACTCCTGTTCTTCTTTTTGTGAATATTACTTGTCACTGTCAAACAAGGAAACTATTCTCTTTTGCAAACTGTTGCAAGACACAAACTCAACTGGACTGTCATTGAAAAGAGATCTTATGTAAAAATCTATGGAGTATCAGGATGACTTTGATATATGAAAATGTATATAGTCTTTCTGCAAGATTAATTTAGCACTGTTTCTTTTTAAACTGTCTACAGAGTGGTGGTTTTTATTCATCTGGAGGGACAATAACAGGCTTGTTGCTNAATAAATTTGTTAGTCTCTAAGGTGCCACAAGTACTCCTGTTCTTCTTTTTGCGGATACAGACTAACACGGCTGCTACTCTGAAAGTAATATTCAAAAGAGCTACTTACTAAGGGCCAACCTTGCCTTATTTTCACCAAGCAGACACACCATCAGTGGGACAACTGGTGTGACTAAATTGACCAATACCAGGCTTTAAAGCGGTACTTGATAATCTTGTCTTTTATTTATGATTTTGTCAGATACATGAATTACGTCATTACATGGAAAACTAAAGTTTGCAGAGCCAACTGCCAAAATAAACAAACAATGCACATTCCTGCCAGGGCCGGCTCCAGGTTTTCTGCCACCCCAAGCGGCGTAAAAAAAAAAAAATAGCCGATTGCGCCACTCCATTCTTCGGCAGCAGTTCAGCGGCGGGTCCTTCACTCCCTCTCTTCCTCTTTGGCGGCACTTCGGTGGCAGCTCAAAGAGGAAGAGAGGGACTGAGGGATCCGCCGCCGAATTCCCGCCAAAGAGCCGGACGTGCCTCCCCACTAACAGACAGAGTGCCACCCCTTGTATTGGCTGCCCCAGGCACCTGCTTCCTTCGCTGGTGCCTGGAGCCGGCCCTGATTCCTGCATAGACACCCAGAGTTAGCCCAGGCAGGCACACCCTCCATTACCTGTAAGGGAGAATGTACAATGAAAAAATAAATAGAATCCCATAGCGATGGCACGTTTGTAATGGTGTAAAGATCAACAGAAAGAAGCCAGTATTTGCCATACAGCCAACAAATGAAATACACAAAGGGGTCTGTAGCAGCCTGATTGTCCAGATCTGTTTTTAAAAACATAGTACAGAAATAAGGAGCCTTCTTGGAAATTTCCCATCATAGGCTTGTTTCACAATGGACTGTTGTAGCACAGCAACAATAGCGGTGACATCTCTAACCACAAGTCGTTTATAGTTTTGGAGTCACACCCCTTACAAATGAATATAGATTCCTAACTTAGGAAAATATAGAACAATAACATTAAAAGAAAAAAACCGCTCCAATGTATTAAAAAACCCATCTTTCTAGTTGTGAAGCAATGAAATAAAATGTAAAATAAGAACAAAATTAGATTGTCTGTAGTTTGGTAGTACTCCAACTCAATGTCAGTGTTGTCTTCAGGACTAGGGAATACCTTCCACTGACAGCCTTCAGATTGCTCAGGCGTATTGCTAGACACAACACTGACTCCCTGGCATGACACCCACTTGCTTTAACAAGTTGAAACGGTGGTACATAAAAGCCTGTGTATTCTGTCCATATTGCTATAGGTGTCAAACTCCGGGTGCTAGTTGGTCAGGCTTGATGGATGGAGAGGTGGTTGAAGCCAGATAGGGTCGGGGCTGGGCTGAGGGCAGCGCTGACACCAGGGTCCAGGGACAGGCCATGGGTCAGAAGTGGTTGGAGTCAGTCCAAGGGTCTGGAGGTGGGTGCAGGGCTGGAGCAGGGTCAGGGTAGGGCACAGACAAGGCTAAGCAGGCTGGAACAAGGCTTGGGCAAGGCTAGGGGCACGAACAGGCACCAGTTCAAGAGCAGGCTGGAAGCCTAGGGAGTCTGTAATACCGCAAAGCAGCGGGAGGGCTCCTGGACAAGTAGTGTTGTTCCAACACTTGCAGCTCTGGCAGGGTCGGTGAAATACCTGCAGCTGGGGGTCATCAGACATGGGCCTTTCTCAGAGATAGGCGGTGAAATACCTGCAGTTGGGGGTCATCGGACATGGGCCTTTCTCAGAGATAGGTGGCTGCAGCATGCCTGAGGGCTGAGTCACTGCAGGCTCTGTTGGAGGAGTGAATCATGGCAGATGAGTGTGTAGTCCTGGTCTGGCTGCAGGTTTATTTCACAATTGGTCCCTTTTTATTTTATTTTTTCCTCTTTGACCTCAGTAGGCACCACACAAAACTTCCCAGTTTAATACCATTTGCAAATTTCAGTGCTTCTCACCCACCTCATGAAACTGGACCTAGCAATGACCTCTGAGCCCAATCATAAAAACTTCCCCTTAACTTGAGGCGTTGCCATCTTCTACCATTTGTTAATGATCCTTCAGCCAACTCTCGATACAATTTTGTATGTTTTTGAAGTATATAAAATACTTCGCTAAAATCCAAATAAGCCATATGTCCTTATTCCTTCAATGCATTAATTTTGCAAGTCTATCAACAATAACAACAAACAAAAAAAGCAATTGTGTTTTCCTGGCAAGATCAGTTCTTGATAAACTCAGGGTTATATTATCCTGTAAATATTTAACAAGTTTTCCTCCTAATATTTTCCATTTAATTTTTTCCCCTGTTTAAAGGCTAGTGTTCAAATGCAAAATATTATCTGTTTATTACATGGGACATTTTGTACAAAACCTACTCAGTTCCAGTCTTGATTCTCTAGTCCTGGATAAGAAGAAAGTTTGACCTATTCCCTGCATTTAACATCTAGACAACCTTCCAGCTGACAAAAAATACAGGCAGTCCCTTCAGTGTGGAGACTTTCCTGCTATGTACTTATGTTTCTGTGATGCAGACCACAGGCCACTAGAGGCCACAATAAAACCACCAAATCTACATTTGTATGACTAAAAGTTATCATGCCCAGGCTGCCAGACAAGTTAATGCATTATGAAAGCACATGTCTTAGAATTACTCTGCTAGAATGCACTGGATGCAAGCAGATGCATACCTTGATTTAGCCATACATCATAGAAACATAAAAATGTAGGGCTGGAAGGGACCTCAAGAGTCCAGCCCCCTGTGCTGGAAACAGGACCAAGTAAACCTAGAACATCCCCTGACATGTGTTTAACACAGTCTTAAAAACCTATAATGATGGGGATTCTACAACCTTCTTTGGAAGCCTATTCCAGAGATTAACTACCCTTATGGTTAGAAAAAGTTTTTCCTAATAGCTAACCTAAAACTCCCTTACTGAAGATTAAGCCTCATAACTTCTTGTCCTACTTATTTATTTTATTTTATTTACCTTCAGCAGACATGGAGAACAATTGATTACAATCCTCTTTACAGCAGCCCTTAATATATTTGAGGACTTATCAGGTCCCCCTATAATCTTCTTTTTTCAAGACTAAACAGAAGGTCCTTTATTAAAGCTTTCCTCATAAAAAGTTTAGAAAACATAACCAATCATTTTTGTTGCCCTCTTCTGGACTCCAATTTCTCTATATTTTTCCTAAAGCGTAGCACCCAGAATTGGATACCATACTCCTCCTGAGGCCTCACCAGTACCAAGTAGATCAGACAGTTACCTCCCATGTCTTACATACAACTCTCCTGTTAATACACACCAGAATATTAGCCTTTTCTGCACCTGCATCATATTGTTGATTCATATTCAATTTGTGATCCACTATACCCCCAGATCTTTTTTCAGCAGTACTACCATCTAGCTAGATAGTCCCCATTTTGTAGTTATGCATTTAATTTTTCCTTCTTAAGTTTTCCTTCCTAAGTGAAGTACTTTGTAATTATCTTTATTGAATTTCATCTTGTTGATTTCAGACCAATCTTCCAATTTGTCAGGGTCTATTTGAATTCCAACCCTGTCCATCAATGTGCTTGCAATCCCTTCCAGCTTGGTGGGTCATCCACAAATTTAAAAGCGTACTCTCCAAGTCATTAATGAAAATATTGAATAGCATCAGACTCAGGACTGACCCCAGCAGGACCCCACTAAATACCCTCCCAGTTTAACAATGAACCATTGATAACTACTCTTTGGAATATGATCTTTCAACCAGTTGTGCACCCACCTTATAGTAATTTCATCTAGACCACATTTCCCTAATTTGCTTATGAGACTCATGTGGGACTGTATCGAAAACCTTACTAAAATCAAGATATATCATTGTACCACTTCCTCCAATCCACTAGGCCAGTAAACCTGTCAAAGAAGGAAATTAGGTTGGCTTGGCATGATTCGATTTTGACAAATCTACTCTGGCTATGCCCTATAATGCCATTATCCTCTAGGTGTTTACAAAATGATTGATATCTATCCAACTAGTAATATACATTAAGACTTTACTATTTTCCCCCCTCCTCTGCTTTTCTTTTGTCAAAAGAAAAAAATGAAAAAAATGTTGGACTATTATGACTTCACTAGGTCCTTAAGTATCACAAATACGTGAAACAAAAGAAGTAACTATGCACAAAGTACTGGGTGCATTCAAATGAAAAGGTTTATCAATTTGAATTTCTCTGTGTGAACATTAGCAATCACTTTCAGAAGCATTAATGCCACCTCAACTTGTCCCTTTAAACTTTCTTCATAACTTAGATTCTTTAGATATATCATCATCTTTGCTGCCCCACATTGCATCCTGTCTAATGCATTATCGTTCCCACAGTATTGTGATCAGTGCTGCATTCCAGATGAGGGTTAACAAACAAGTACCTTATATAACAGCACATACCACTCGTTGAGTCTTTGACATGAGCTGTGCACTAAGCAGAGGATTCTTTGGCAATTGCACCCAATCCTTTTACGAGTAGTTACACTGCATCAGATCTACATTTAACACTTCCTCGCCTAGCTTTTGGAGTCCAGACCAATTGTTTTATATTTCTGTTCACAGTGACCGGTGTTTCCATATTACCAACCTGGTTATCTGAATGTGCCAACTTCTTTTTGTTTGTTTGATACGTTATTGGATTGGCTTGGCCTCAGAATTTCTTAGCGGCAACTTATTTGTTGCATCCTAAATCCTACATTGCGCTGTTTTGCACTAAACCTATATGCAAATTTTCTCTGAAATAAAACTAACATTTGATCAACTTTTTCAAAACAAATCTGAAGTGTTTAGCAATGGCAAAAATTGGAGATCCAAACGTCTTCAAACTTGGAGAAATTCCCATCCCAATCTGACTTTTGTCTCTCAGGCCTATCTTCCAGGATGTTTTGAATAAACCCTCAGTGAACACTTCCTTATTGTGACAGTCCAATGAGGAAGAAATTAAAACCTTCAAATTGTTCGGTCTTGCCTTTAATCAACTATACATGTATCTCATTTAATGGACTTAAACTTTGCCTCTTGCTAAACAGACTGCTAAAGTCCAAAACATGTAGTATTACTTGGAACTGAAAACAACAGATCCCATTGTACTGCTCCAATAAGTTCATCTTCTTGGCAGAATGTCGCCACCCTCTCCACCCCCCTTCCACCTCCACCCCCAAGAAGAAATTGAATAGCAACAGGAATGACAATTGGCCTTGCCATCACCCCACCACCCTATTGGCCTCTATGAATAAATTGAGACTTGAAGAAAAGCTAATTCACTGATAACTTGAGTTTTCTTTCATTTCATTTCATACATGGCTATAAGTGGTCAATTTAATAGCCACTTGTTTGCTGGGAGAGGTTAAATATAGGGCCTGATTTTGTGGCAGATCTATGGGTGGAGCAGCTGCAGAACAACGAATGGCTCCAGTCCTAACTAGCTGTGAACTTTTAGTGGAGGAAATTAGGGTTCATGTTTTATTTCTGCTTGGGTTTTCTTCTTTCCAATCAATAGTGAGGGAGTCTCATCTGGTTTGTAGGTTTGGTTTAGCTCAGATAAACCTCCAGAAGTTTGGATGTTATTTCAGGTCTTATGTCTAGGAATCAGATGTACATGTGCGCTTGGTCCTGAGGTTGGTAATAATCATATTAATTTAAATAGTTTGCATGCTGCATCGCACACTAATATAAAGCACAAAACCAAACAATTAAAAATAATAAAGAAAACATTTATTTAAAAAAGAAAACCAGCCCTTATGACATTTCCACAGTCATTTGGATAGATCGGAAACACCATCTAACTAGCCTCTTTAGTATTTCTATACAATTTTAGATTTTTCTATTGCTCATATCACCACAGTGTGTAAGCATGAAGTCTCTTTCCACATTATGGTCCAACTCCAGAAATCCAGGTTAATGCAAAAGTTGTAAAACAGAAGGTTACTAAACTTTTCAAATTTTAAGAAAGATTTGCAGTAGGATCAGTCTGGCTTAAGTTCTTCCCAGTTTTATCCAAACTCATTGATTAGTAATCAACATAAAACATCCACTATGGCATATTATATTTATATCTAACTTATGGGGTAGCATTATTTAAATATGAAAGTCTTCTTTCACTTAAGAGAAATAATGGATATTCAACATATGTAGCAGCTTTTAAGACATGTAAATTCTACTGTTTTCCTATGGGTACTGGATTTATGAAGGTGATCACATATCCGTATTTTAAAAGGTAGAGAGGATAGATACTTTATTGTTCAATAGATTGCTTTGGTAAGGTAACTTTGTGACATTGTGCAGTCTATATGGTTTTATAAAAATATGATGATAAGTGAATATAATGTAACTGGGATATGCTTCATACAAAAGGTCTCCTGTAAGGTATCATTACAAAGCTTATAATCTACTGAGTGTGATCATCCTATTTGTATAAATGTACCACTCTTGTATCTAAAACTAGAAATATGAAATATAACTCTGAGGGCCTATTGTAATTTTGTAAAGTGTGGGCCATTAATGGTGGTTTCGAATCTTGATGACTCCCATTAACTAGGACCATTGTCTGCAAATGGCTGTGTTTTACCTGTAAGTCTTCATGTATACGTGTGTGCTGGCAAGTGGGTAATGAAGTCTTGCAGCGATATGTGATCATGAATTGGAATCCATCTTTAACCTGGTGTCTTTCCATTGAGAAGGAGGGGAGAGGGACAAAAGGATTCCCACCTTATGCAAAAGATATATAAAGGGGTGGAAGAGAACAAAGAGACAGAGAGAGCCATCATGAAGAATCCCCTAGCTACCACCTAAGCTGGAACAAGAGCTGTACCAGGGGAAAGAATTGTGCCCAGCCTGGAAGATGTCCAGTCTGAGGAAAAATCTTACTGAAGCATCTCTGAGGGTGAGATTATCTGTATTCAGTTTGATTAGACATAGATTTGCGCATTTTATTTTATTTTGCTTGGTGACTTACTTTGTTCTGTCTGTTACTACTTGGAACCACTTAAATCCTACTTTCTGTATTTAATAAAATCACTTTTTACTTATTAATTAACTCAGAGTATGTATTAATACCTGGGGGAGCAAACAACTGTGCATCTCTCTCTATCAGTGTTAGAGAGGGCGAACAATTTATGAGTTTACCCTGCATAAGCTTTATACAGGGTAAAAGGGGTTTACTTGGGTTTAGACCCCATTGGGAGTTGGGCATCTGAGTGCTAAAGACAAGCAGACTTCTGTGAGCTGTTTTCAGGTAAACCTGTAGCTTTGGGGCAAGTAATTCAGACCCTGGGTCTTTGTTGGAGCAGACAGGAGTGTCTGGCTCATCAAGACAGGGTGCTGGAGGCCTGAGCTGGCAGGGTAAACAGGAGCAGAGGTAGTCTTGGCACATCAGTTGGCAGCTCCCAGGGGGGTTTCTGTGATCCAACCCGTCACAAACTTAATGCTACTGCATAACGTGGCTTGATCCAAAACCCTCTCAAATACATGGAAAGACTTCCATTAACTTCAACAGGTTTTGCATCAAGCCCTTAGGGAGTAAGGCAATCTCTTATTTTATGTGTTAAACATATTAAAAATTAGCAGACCTGTGTATTAGGCTACTCTCATCTAGCATAAAATAGCAAGTTTCACTGTGTATTTTTATGTTTTGCCAGACTAGAAAACCTAACTGAAATATATCTGGGATTAAGAGAACAATTAGAAATGGTTGAGTGTTATTAAGAGTAATTTTATTACATTCATCTGCCTTACTCGAGTCTACTTCCCCCAGGGAAAATAGAAAAGAGAATACCAGTGGCTGCAATTCAAAGAGCAAGCAATAGCTCACTTTGGCAATACTTTGCTGTAGGTGCATCTGCAACAACAAGACTTTCTGGCCTCAGTTGTTATCTGTAAAGAGCGGGATATTGAAAAGGAAGAACAGAGCACAAAAACTAAGATATGTCATTTAGAGAGTGGGAAAACCAATTTACTTCAGGAATGTTTCTGCTTTTCTGCTCACATTCCTCTGAGGAAAGAGGCTGCAACATCCCAAACCTATTTATTCAAAAACTTACTAAAAAACGCATATCCAGGACATTTTGGAATCCAAAGGAAAACCTTCTTAGAGTCTACCCAGACCCTACAAAATAGTGTTTATCTCCCCACCCCACCACCCACAGATGCAAAGGCTACTATAATGGACTGAACGGACCTGGCTGCAAAGGAGCCAATCACATACAATAGAATGCAAATCCTGGAATACATTGAGTCCACTTACTTGGGACAGTATCCTAGGATTGGGCGACTAAAGATTGCTGCTAGGAGACCTGGATGAAAGCCAAGAGATAAATCCACATGCCTCCCTTTTTGATGTCTAATGCTTTTGTACTTGTTCAAGTTGTTCTATATGTTAGCACCTAGAACATGTTTGGTTTGTTATAAAGGAAAAGGTAAAAAAGGTATATTAAATAAAAAAATATATATATATAAATTTTAGCTGTGTGGCTTGTTAGTTCTCACATACAAGACAGCAATCATTCTATCATCTGTCAGTCTTCATCCACAAGCCTTAGTTTCCTGTGATGAGCTCTACTTTTAGTAAGTCCTCAACAATACTCTTCTGTGAGGAAATTTCTTGTTTCATTCATTCTCCAATTACATTTTAAGACCCGCACAGGGTTTTGTAGTTAACCCTGGAAGGTCACCCTCATCATTTGGCCCATCCTCATGGCTATACTCTTTGGAACACGCAATTTATTGTCTACTACTACACTCTCCTCCAAGTAGCCTCATCTTGGAAGCACTGCAATTGTGAAAAATATCTCTACTTCATCTCCAGCTGCTGCCTATTGTTGGGTTAAATAATGCAAATAACTCCCCTCTTTATCACCAAACACTGATCAGATCCTAGGAGAACAAGAGCCACTCAGTTTATCGAAACACATTTATATATAGCACATACAGATGAATTCATGCCTATAATTAATAGTGAACAAGTATTTCCAATCTAAGGATATTTTCCAGTTGTATAACATTTTCTCAAACTTTTACCTTTTCACATTTGGTCTCAGCCCAAGAACAACTGTTTTGTTGTTGAACATTTGAGGGAAAACAGTTCTGCCATTTTTGAAGAAAGACGGAAAGTAAAAACACAAGCAAATAAAGAAACAAAGAAACAAAAAAAAAAAAACCCCACACAACTACTGAAATTTAAGAAAAAGCACTATTAAAAAAACCAAACAAAAACAGTTTTAACATCTCAAAAAGAGGCAGTAGAAACTTGAATTTTTGAACAAAAATAATATGCAAGTTGCCGGTAGGCTTTTGATTGGTCTAGCAATTTAAAAAAAAAATTTTCATATGCACGCTGGTTTATTATTTTCTATATAACTGGATTCCAGGATTATCATTCTGAAGCCTAGAATAGCTGTTGAATCAGTGTGAGGTGATAGAAACAGCTAGCAGCATGGCTGAGAGCTCTTCTTGTTTAGAATATCACCATGCTCAGTCATCCCTGGGATTCATGACTAGTTACCATCCAATTTTTAAGTTCTCAGCCATTCTGGGCTTTTCCACACTTTATGAAGTACACCTATATGACAGTACAGGCTTTCCCCTAGTTCTACAATAAATTTTTAATACTTTTCTCACCTATTACAGACCATAATGCATTGCATACCAGACTCCCTATGTGCATGAAGTCCATGATAAACCTTTAAAGACATGCTCATTTTCAAAGAAGAAGTACGACACACAGAAAAGTCTGATGAGGTTAGGGTGACCAGATGAGAGGAAGAAAATATTGGGACACATGGGGGGAGGAGGGGAAGGGGAGGGTCTGCCGGCAGAGAAAAAAAAAATCACGACTGCCGCCGGCGGAGCGAACTATTGGGACAAATTGCGTCCCGACCAAAGTTCTGTTGGGACGCGGCACAAACACCTAAATATCGGGACGTCTGGTTACCCTAGATGATGTATACTGTTGATTCAGCCACACTAAAGAAGTTAAGCAAATAATTGTCCTTCACCATCCTCTGCATACTGCTTACTTGTATAAAATGTGCGGTGGGCGGAGGGAAAGAGAATTTATGGTAAGTAGTAGTAACTGCACTTCTGCTGCTAAAATGACCACTAACAATGTACTGTGTAACATACACATGATTATGCAGACTTACACAGTAATGGTAGTTTCATTACATTTCCAGAAAAGATAATTACACATTTGTTTGGTGCTCTTTCTTCTCCCCCTCCTCCTATGCAAAAGAGTTAAATAAACCATTTCTAAAAGCTCATTTCCTTGTATCTATTCTATCTTTAGCAAACACAGCTAGTCATTCATTCAAAGATTTACCTAATAATGCTAAGAAACCTTTAGGCAAAACGTGACTAACTACAAAACAGGTTTGAAGAGAATGCTTGACTCCTACAAGGATAATTAGCAACAGGAACAATCCACATAACTTTTACAGCCTATTGTATTATAAAATACACAGAAAAATCACTGTACTTCTTATTACTCTGAACCATACTCGCTTTTATTCCTCTGTTTACACCTAGGTTCAGCTCCACCAGTGACAGAAATAATAGAAGTTGCAGCTTCAGCCTTGTGTTCACTGCTAAAAAAGGTGTTGTTTTTAGCCTCAGGGTAACTATGGTGCATGAGCTATCCTGAGATAAAAACACCGTGAAGACATGGCATTTTAGTTCTACTGCAAGGTAAGCTAGGCAAGGTCAAACCCAGGCAAAGTTATAGTGCTGACCTTGCCTTGCTTATCTTGCAGTAGAACTAGAATGCCTTGTTTTCACTGAGTTTTTAACCTCAGAATAGCTCACACGTGTTCATTATCTGTAAGTAAAAAACAAAAAATTAGCCGTGATGACAACGCCACAGATGGAGTCATCAGATGTTGCTATAGTTTTAAGCATCATGTTGATAAGATCTGGGGCTGGGCAGCAATTGGATGACAAGGTACTTAATAGGCCAACTCTACATTATTGCTGTCAGTATAGCTACCACCAGCATAGGTAACCCAGTGGTAGCAACAGTGTGGAGTTTGTGACCTTATGTCTATATTAGATCAGTCTCACACTGATTCACGTGGGGTGGCTGTCATCTCCTGCTGAAGAAAGAACACAGCTACCATATCAGGGGCATTACTAGGGGGGAGGAGCATCACAGGTGGAGGAACATTGCTGGGGGAGTGGGGAGGGAACACTGCAGTGGTGATGGGAGAAAGATTTCAGACTCAGCTGGTGAGCCACAAGTGGACCATTTCAGGGAGCAAATCATAGAATGATAGAATATCAGGGTTGGAAAGGACCTCAGGAGGTCATCTAGTCCAACCCGCTGTTCAAAGCAGGACCAATCCCCAGACAGATTTTTGCCCCAGATCCCTAAATGGCCCCCTCAAGGATTGAACTTACAACTCTGGGTTTAGCAGGCCAATGCTTAAACCAAATGAGTGTGTGCGCATGTGCAAGGAAGGGGACACATGCTCATGAGGCCTGGGAAGGTAACAGAAAGGTGAATCTCAGCCAGTGAACTAAAGAAGTGTTATATCTAGTTAGGTGCAGATAGCTACCACCAGTTTGTGTTTGCAAGTTTGTTCCTAGGTCGTTCCCGTAGTTTTGAGTCCAGGAACTACAATCCCCAGGATTCTCCAGGGGAGGAGAGAGGTGAGGAAAGGAAGAAAGTCAGCTCTGTGAACGAGTGAGGGGAATAAAACTTACCTTTGCTATTATCAAGTTACCCTAGTCTTCCTCACAGGGGTTCAGGTACAAAAAGAAACGTATGGCCTGAGCAAGCTGTCAGTTCTAACAGCCATCACTGATTATTCTGGGAGGAATTCTGCATCAAAAAATTAAAAATTCTGCACACAGTATTTTAAAATTCTGCATATTTTATTTGCCAAAACAACACAATATAATCACACCAGTTTAAATTATTGTAGTAATTTATTTCAAAATACCTGTCAGCAAGTATGTCTGTAACAATACAGACAAACACAAAAAAAAAGATTCAGGACACGTTTTTTTTGACAAATAGATTGCTTACTAGGCATATTAATACAGAACTTTGAGTAATTCAGTTGAACTACAATACAGAAACATATTTCCTGCACGCTTCAGAAGCAGTGCAAAGACTTGGGGGAGTCAGGGGTAATACAGGAGTTGAAGGAGAGGGAAGGAGCTGGTGAGTGAACCTGGAGGGTTGTTGGGTGTGGGTGGGAGAAGTATGGAACACGGTTTTTTTGTGGGGGGGAAGAGGGATTTTTAGGGAGTTGGGGAGCCCCAGGCAGACCCTGGCTGACCCCTAGACTCTCCCATTCAGTCAGGCACATCTGCCCCGTCCCCACTTGTCCCTGCACCTCCGACCCCGTCACCATGTGTCCCTGCAGCCCTCTTCTCCCATCCCCATGTGGCACTGCATCCCCCCTCCCATTCAGCCCCTGCTTAATGCTGCCACCCCACTAGCTCCTGAACCCGCACCTCAGTCTGTCCCCCCACTAGCCCTTCTGAATCCCAGTCTGTGATGCCCCAGCAGCCCCATGTGTCCCACTCTGTCTGTCCTGTCTCTCCTCACCTGGCCCCGCTGTGAGAAATGCAGTCCCTCCCCCGCCCTCTCTGCCCAAAGTTCCTCTGGTTGCTGTCTCCTCAACAGCTAGAGACAAGCATGAGAGAGTACACAAGGTTCTTTGCGAGAGATTGGGTGTAGGGGGGTACCAAACCAGTCTAATTTCTCTAGTGTGGACAAGGCCTTAACCAGAAAGCCTGATGAAAGCCACCTGGCTCAATTGGAGTTAACTGTGAATGCAGTGCCATGCAGTCACGCACTCTGCTCAGCCTCCAGACGCCATGATCTAGGCAGAGGTCTAGGGAACTCTACAAAATTATGAGCTTGTGCGTTTTTAATAAAGTATTCACTTTCCATGACCTGGAACCTTTTAGCTCTTTGGAAATGTGTTTACTGTACAATTGACTTTTACTTTCATGCTTCTTCCAGCAAATGAATATCTGGCCTTGTAAAGTAAATGCTGTGTTCACAATCCTTTTTGATTACATACCATTTGATTACATAGTATTTGGTATGTCTACCAATGGAAGGTACCCTCTTTCCAAGCAGAACTGTTTGGTCCTCATTAGCCAAAACAAACAGGAGAGCGTTTGAACTACAGTTGCAGCAGTTAAGGGGTTTCGTCCTTGTTTTAAAAAGTTAAAGACAAACCTGGGAGTTTGCATCCTGCGGTGTTACTCTGGATGCATAAAGACTCAGGTTGTGTCAAACGTAGAGCATTGAAAAGTTGTGCCACTCCAGAAAGAAGACTGAAAATTAACAAGCCATTTCTTATCTCTTTTTGTTTCAGTAGCTGCCTTCACAAAGTATGGCTAGGCAAATAGAGAACCGGTGAGTTTTGACCAAGTCCATCAGAATCCTATTGTTAGGGATGCCAAAAATCAGTTTGTTGTTCATAGTTACATAAATATTTGTATCAGAGGGGTAGCCGTGTTAGTCTGAATCTGTAAAAAGCAACAGAGAACACTTGCATCTGAAGAAGTGAGGTTCTTACCCACGAAAGCTTATGCTCCCAATACTTCTGTTAGTCTCAAAGGTGCCACAGGACCCTCTGTTGCTTTTATAAATATTTGTGACAAAGACAAATCAGAATTTGCCCAATTTATCTAATCAAACACAATAATACTACACATTTTACATTGAGCTGTCATAATATACATTGCACACAGGAAATTGCTGTATATTACACTACAAACAGAAGTGAAGTGAAAAATTATCTGTTTTTATTGAAAAAGTATGACTTCTCTGGAGAGAGGAAGATAGAAAAACAAAAGAAAATCATCTTTGAACAATAAATGGCCAAAAAAAAAAAAACACAGAAAGTTGATGACTAGTTGGGAAGAGCTGATGGCTTGGCCAATCATTAATCTCTGAGAATTTGAAATGCCCTGGACTAAGATCTCTACTGCCATTTTAAGCAAAATATTAATGGGAAAGTTTTCAATAAATCCTTTACCATTGTTTGATCTATTATATGCAGTTGTGAGCATATAACATTGCAACGTGCAGGGCATTTTGTGAAAATTAGTAAAGTTTATGACATTAGCTAATCAGACCATGTGATTTATCAGGATTTCATATTTCATTTAATTTACAGCATATTTAATTTTTTTGGTTTAAGAAAGTGATCAATACTAGTGCTGTCTTTAAACATCCCTGCCACATTGGGAAACATGACAAACAGATCAAAGCATTTATTTTCCAGGTTTCCGAGACCATCTGTTCTGCAGCATATTCCTTATACCATACATTCAAATTCATGTGCTACCCACTTTTAAGACAATAAATTGATAAATAAACTGAGGAGAAAATACTTCAGCCTTTTCATATTTTATCCTGATTTAACACACAATTTTTCCCTAAACACAAAGACATTGCCAATTTTGAAATTTCGGTAACACTGATCATTCAATATTTTAACATTTACGATGTACAAAATGCCACCATTTTCCCCCTTTAGTAAAAAGAAGTTATTGCATTCAGCGCAGATCTTCTAGCCATACAAATGCCATAGAACAGGGGTAGGCAACCTATGGCAAATGTGCCAACGGCGGCACGCGAGCTGATTTTCAGTGGCAGGTCCTGGGCACCGGTCTGGGGGGGCTCTGCATTTTAATTTAATTTTAAATCAAGCTTCTTAAACATTTTTAAAACCTTGTTTACTTTATATACAACAATAGTTTAGTTATATATTATAGATTTGTAGAAAGAGACCTTCTAAAAACATTAAAATGTATTACTGGCGCGTGAAACCTTAAATTAGAATGAATAAATGAAGACACGGCACACCACTTCTGAAAGGTTGCCGACCCCTGCCATAGAATGTAATTCCTTAATGTGTCCATCAGCAGTCTTAAGGCCTATTAAACTTCTGCTTGAGATCAATGTATTTTCATAAATGTACCATACTATGTGTGAATTTTCTTTCTTTACTATTTTTAACATTACATCAGCAGTACTTGTGTGCAGTTACGCCAGACACCAGCAAGTGTTGGTGTAAATGCAAGGCATAAGGCCAGATGCATTTAATCACTTAAGAAATACAGGTACATAGCCTAGCTACGTGGCTTGAAGTAGAGCAAAATATTGTTTTCTAACAGATGATCTTCCTCAGAAATGACCTTAATAAAACATTACAATTTCCTCTTTTTGTAACAATGGCCAGAGACTTTCCCACTACCAGAATAGCCTTCAATATGGTAGAGTTTAAAATAACGAAATAGTTTCCTTTATTATTATAATAGAGTGTTTATATTGCCTCTTTAATGTCTTCTTTGTATTTAAGGTGTGAGCTCATCACTTCATTTTTCAGTGCCCCTGCTTCTTGTGTAAAATTCTCTCTTTTTTAAAAAAGCTATAGGTTAAAAATTCCTACAAATCTTTATGATTCCATAGAGTTGCATCTGCTTATACCAGGCCTAAGTCTCGTGGCATTATATACAAGGTTGAAAAAACCAAAGTTTCTCATGATGTATAGTGAATCAAATTCACACCTAGTCCAAGCTGATGTAACTCCATTTTATCCTATAACAAAATGTGTGGATTTTTGATGGTTTTTAGCTAATAGGTTTAAAAAGAACCCGGCCATAGTGGGTATGTGCATTGAGACTGGAAGTGAGTAGCTTACATGGAATTGCATCTGCTTATACCAGGTCTGAATGTGGACCACTATATCATTAACATTTATATTGTGGTAGTGTAACCCACACACCTCCTGGGTGTGGTGTTCTGTCTCATCTAGTGGCACTGAGACCACTGAGGGTATGTCTACAGTACGAAATTAATTTGAACTTATTCTATTCGAATTTTCAGAAGTGATTTTATACATTCGGTGTTGTGTGTCCCCAATAAAGCACGTGAATTCGGCGGAGTGCATCCACACTACCGACGCTAGCATCGAATGTCGGAGCAGTGCACTGTGGGAAGCTATCCCACAGTTTCCGCAGTCCCTGCCGCCCATTGGAATTCTGGGTTAAGCTCCCAGTGCATGATGGGGCAAAAACATTCTCGTGGGTGTTTCTGGGTGTGTGTCGTCACTCGCTCCTCCCTCCGTGAAAGCTACGGCAGACACCATACTGCCAGCAGACGGTGCAGTACAGTGCACCCCCTGTCTCCTGGTACCATGAATCCACCTCGCATGTCCTCTCTTCTTTCTATCTACTCTTTTATCTAACCGTTTCCCGCCGTTTTTTGGCCATCGTGAACTGAGCCGCACAGCTTCTGCCACAAACTCTGCTCTCCCGCTCTTGCAGCTCTAGTGAGCTTCCCGCCTCCATGAAAGCTACAGAAGACAACCATTTACCTCCTTTTATTGGCCATCTTGAACGGAACAGCTCTCCTATGTTTCGCGCCCTTTTTCCAGGATTACCCGTGCAGGCACCACAGCAAGCATGGAGCCCGCTCAGATCTCTGCTGCAGTTTTGACCATTGTAAATACCTCGTGCATTATCCAGCAGTATGTGCAATACCTGCAAAACCGGGCGAGGAAGCGACAACAGCGCAATTACTATTCTGATGAGGACGAGGACATGGACACAGACGTTCCTAGAAGCACGGCATGTGGCGTTTGGGAGATCATGGTGGCGTTGGGCCAGGTTCTGGGCCCAGGAAACAAGCACAGACTGGTGGGACCGCATAGTGTTGCAGGTCTGGGATGATTCCCAGTGGCTGCGAAACAGTTGTGTTTGTTTCTCTTGAAGTTACCCGCCCCCTATATATATATATATATGAAAGGAAATAAAATCAAAATTGTTTAAAAACCATTCTTTATTATTTGTTGCACAACACATTGAGAGACATCAGAAGGTAGACCGGGGAGAGGTGTGTGTGTGTGTTGGATTAGGGGGGTGGAGGTGAGGGAAGGACAAGTCCAGAAACCAAATCAAAAGTTCGCATATGCCAGCTTTCTGTTGCTTGGGCGATCATCTAGGGTTGAGTGTGTGGGTCCCCATATCCTCCCCCTTGTGTTCTTGGGCGTCTCGGTGAGGAGGCTATGAGTAGGGATGAGCCCTTTAAACTAAATGCAAACAGCCCAGTGCGTCTGGGTTTCCACTCCGCCCCCCACTGCGTGGCTCCGATCAGGCTCTCACTCACCAGAAGTACTTTCTCCAAGATCATGGTCCGGGAGCCCGCCTTGGGAGTGGGGGGAGGCTATTGGCTCCAGCATTAAGAATAGTTCCTGGATAGGGAAAACGGATTCCTCACTTGCCGCCTGTGCACTGTCCTCCTCCTCCTCTTCATCCTCCAATGACTCTTCCTCCTCGCTCCGTGCAACTCCCCCCTTGCAGGTGTCCACGGATGGTGGGGTAGTGGTGGCGGCACTCCCCATAATTGCATGCAGCTCATGGTAGAAGCGGAATATATGGGGCTGTGACCCAGAGCACCCGTTCGCCTCCCTGGCTTTTTGGCACGCTTGCCTGAGCGCCTTAATTTTTGTACAACACTGCTCTGTGTCCCTGGAGTAGCCTCTTTCCGTCATGGCCCTGGAGACTTTAGCATATGTATTTGCGTTCCTTTTTTTGGAACGTAGTTCTACCATAACAGATTCGTCTCCCCAACATGCGATGAGATCCAGTACCTCCCGTTCGGACCATGCTGGAGGTCGCCTGTGAATCCAGGACTGCGTGATCTCTTGTGATGGTGGACTGTGCTGATTGTCACCTGTGCTGGTGGTGACCAAACAGGGAATGAAATTCAAAAGTTCCTGGGGCTTTTCCTGCCCACCTGGCTAGTGCATCGGAGTTGAGTGTGTTGTCCAGAGCGGTCACAAGGGAGCATTCTGGGATAGCTCCCGGAGGCCAATAACATCGAAATGAGTCCACAATACCTTTAAACCAGGATTACAATCTCGATTTAAGCATTACTCTACTTGCCGAGGTGGAGTACAGAAATTGGATTAAAGAGCCCATTAAATTGAAAAAACGGTTTGGTCGTGTGGACGGAATCATTTTTTTTTTTCGAATTAACTCGGCTAATTCTGAAATAACCGACTAGTGTAAACCAGGCCTTAGAGAGAGTTAAATGAGTCTGCTATACAGCTAACAGCCAGTTAGCTTTTAGCTCATGCTGTAGAGGCTCACACACTAAGCTCCAGAGGTTCCCGGTTCAATCCCGCCGACAACTGGGGTCTGTCGTCATTACAGTAACAACTACAGGCCAACCTGGCCAGGAACCATTTAACCATTGTACAAACATATAGTAAATGTCAAACAAAAAATAGGCTGTGTTATGTGTAAGAGGGGTATTGGCATGGGGACAGAGTAACAAAAAACAATAGATATAAGTTGTTCTCCTTTCTTTCTGTTTAGCTCCCACCATGGTTCCACTGAATGGCAGTGGACAAACTTTAGGAAAAGATGTGAAGTTTCTCTATCACAGGCCATTTAGTACATTGCGCTTCAGTTGGGGATAGTGTTTACTGTATGGTTCATTGAAATTAATGCATCGCTATGTTTAACCATTTATTTCCCACCTTTATGTAAGAAGGACTAATAAAAGTTATAATGCCTACAAGTTAGCTGAAAAGAGAAGAAATAATAGCCTGCTATTTGTACCAGCCAGAGCTATGGTATTCAAGGGCAACTGATAAATTATTGCTTAATCTGAATCATAGATCTACATTTAATAGCTGCTGACCAGAGTACATGGGGAGGAGCACATTGGAGAAGTTTGCTTTATATCAGGGGCCAGACACTTTGGAGCCTAACAATTTTTTTCTCTTTGCCTTTTATAAAGTTTCATACGTAACTCCAGTTGTAATATCAAGGAGGTTACAATTAATTATTCAGGGGATTTGATGGTTTCACTTCATGACTTTGGACATTAAAAACTATATATTTACTGGGGAATAAGGTCACACTATTTTCCACAATTGAGTGATCTCCTGCATCTTTAAGACTATTCCAAAAAGTTAAATCTCCTCCCAGTTTAAAGAAAGTGGCAGTCACAGCTCTATTAAGGTTGAGTTGAATTTTCCATTTTTTTATACAGAGACCAGCTAACTTCTGCTTTTTTCACCCAATGTGTTAACATCTGGCCATTTGGAGGAGTCCCTCTCAGATATATCCTCATCCCTATTCCCCACTCTGTAGTGAATGGCTTTGCCAGCTTTGCCTACAAGAGAGACAACTGTGGAAGCAGAAAGGTGACTCTCCACTCTCTGGAACTGCTCTTTCAATCCCAACTCAGCATCAATCCTTTTGAAGACAAGACAAGACCCAGTGGATCTCAGATATGTGGCCTCACTGCCAGGGTTCTGCATGTGTGTGTATCAAAGGCTTCCCTTTAATGCCATTTCCCAGAGCCAGATCATGGCAGGTGGCCTATGCCACTCTATGGCAGAGGACACCACATCTTCATAGGTCCAACAGGAGCAACAGACACTCAGCACGTCACAGGATTTCCAATTCCCATTTATCTACATGCTACTGCCACTGAGAGAAAAAAGTCTCTCTTTTATCATATTGCTATATAAGAAAGTTAATAATTGTTATAAAGGGGAGAAAACACAATATTTGGCTTTTTTTTTTTACTTTATTAACTGAATTCCCTCCTTGGGGTATTAAACTTGTGTTTTTTGCAGGCACCTTGATGTCTGATTTGTCATGCAATTTTAACTCCCAATGGGATTCCACAGGTGCTCTTCCAGCAGCAGTTCCCATTCTTGCCAACACAACAGCAAAGAGACATTCAATTAAACTTAAGGGTAGCAAATTCAAAACCGATAAAAAGGAAATGCTTTTTCATCCACAGATGCATTGCCACAGGAAGTCGCTGAAACCAAGAACTTAGCAAGATTCGAAGAGGCTGTGGACATTTATATGGATGCCAAGAATATCCAGTGTTAGAATAGTGGTTATAAAAAAGAAATAATAATCTGGAAGTTTATTAAATCTCATGCTTCATATAAAAATCTCTATTAGAGATCAGGATGAGAGCTAATGTGGGATAACCTGCTCCCCACATCTGCCTAGCGTGAGGTTTCTACTCCTTCCTCTAAAGCATCTGGTGCTGGCCACTGTTAGAGAAAGAATATTGGACTAGCTGCGCTTTGGGTCTGATCCAGTCTTGCAATTCCTAAAGAAGCTGCTACATGGGCAGACTTTTCAGTTAACTCTTTTAGGGCAGTACTGCCTACTTTCATGGCTGGTCTGGCCCCCGACACTGCCTGCTTTTGTCAACCACAACTCACCTCTCCTATCCTATCCTCAGTGAGCAATTTCCCACTCTATTTACACTGGTTTAAGATATCCACGAATGTAGCCATATATCCTTTATTTTGAAGCGTTCAATCCCCCCCCCCCACACACACACACACACTCATTTTGTTTTGCTTCAGACAAGTAATGGGAAAATAGTACTGGAATCCTTAAGAAGCTAAGAGTTCAGTAAGCATCTTGAAGCTGGCAACTGCTTGTGGTCTGTCTGAAGCCTTTGAAGCAGACGCTTTGAAGTTGGCCAGGAACCTCTCTGAACTGGAGAGAGGCAAGTTGAAAAACAAAACAAAAAAAACCTTGATTTTTACTTGCAATTGAGTTTAAGTCAAATCTTGGCTGTGAATAGAATAAGCACATTAAAGAAAGAGTCACCTGTTCCCTTTGTGTGTCCAGAGACACTTCATTCTGAGTCACGTCTACCACCACTTCGGGGAGATGTTCAGTGGTTGAAACTGAAACAAAAATAATGGAGTCGTGCAGGCCCATCCATAGCTTTCTCCCTCGCACTACTACTATTATTGTTTCTTACAAAACGGAAGCGCCAGCCAAACCCTTGTGGCAGGTCCAGGTGCATCCTCAAGCCCCTTCGTTCCTGTGCTGAAAAACCTGAGATTTTTTTCTCTGCTTATCTCTGTGTTTCCCCCAATCCTTCCTTCTGGGTTTCTGCTAATGATGGGAAAATTCTTGTTAAATACCAGTACTTTCTTAGGAAAATAATCGCTCTCCTGCAATACTGAGCCCAAACAATTGTGAGGAAATCGGTGTCTTTTCTAGAGTCTGCCTGTAAAGGACCTCTCTCTCTCTGACCCTCCTCTTGCAAGTATGGCTCACGACCCTGCTCATGTGGCACCACTAAGAGTTCTGATGTCTTGAGTCTGGAGGCCAAAAATGTGAGGTTAGCTTTAGGATGTCTGCTGCCCCCTACAGTCTCCCTCAATGGATATGTCTACACTGCAACGTAAGTCAGTGCTTGAGCCCGGACTCAATCCTAAAACCCCTTGCATCTACACTGCAATTGCACTAACCAAGGGCTCAGACCCTGCAGGGCTGCAGGGTCCAAGCTTGAAACCAGGCTCCAAGCCCTATTGCTCTGCAGTGTAGACACATCCCCACTTGACTTGGGTCCCAGGAGTCAGCCGGAAGTATCCCACAATTCCCTGGGACAATTTCCTTAATCCTCTCTATCCCAACAATCTGCAATCTACTCTATTGAAAACAGACACCACCACCCCGTTTTGCAAATGGCAACAGCTCAGTTCAGCATTAACCCATTCCCTTCTGATCATCAATCTGCAAGCACACTATCAGAGAGCCACCTGGGTTTGCAATGGAGAGCGAACCGATCAAGCCTTTTGTAAAGCGAGCTGCTTCCTGGTAACTGGCAAGGTGGGCAGTAAAGTTTTCCCACGGTGCACTATGGTCCTAGGGCTAGAACAGCTATATTTGGGGTTGGGGCAGGCTAGGGACTCTGGGATAGGGTTATTTTGGCTTTTTGGCTGATAGCACTAGGAATACAACTTTTAGTTTAAGTTTTCAAGGAAGATGATAAATGTTTTTATTCTAAAAATAATCAAAAGAATGTGTGATGTAATATGATAACTAATTAACTCACTACACACGGGAGACTTTGAACCTTGAACAACCTGCCTGATCTCTGTGGCTATGACACTACCCAAATGAACACACACTGCTCTTCTGTTTGTTTCAGAATTGCTTCCTTCTTCCCCTCCTCACAGCTATACACGGTCAATGCAGGTCCTCACCAAAGTGCCTCATGATGACCTGAGTTCTTGCAGAGTGCTTTTGGCTCAATCCCTGTCCAGCTATTCATTAATATGTAGGAGAATGTATCAAGATATTCTTTCAGTATTCAGTTTCTCTTGTTCTTTGTAAGCATAATTTCCAGGCCCTTCTGCAGCCTTTTTAAGGAAAAAGTAACATCTTTATACCACTTCCTCCTTTATTTGCTCCACTAATTGCGGTTTTCTGCTACATTCTAAATAAACTCCTGTTCAGCTGAGACAAAAAATAGATAAGAAAATTTTCCTTTAAACATATTAATAGGAAATCTGCATTCACATTATATTAATTTGAAAGGGATATAGTCTTTCATAGGATTCGATAGTCAGAATTAGAGCAAACCAGAAAACTTCTATGTTGAAAGAAAAACTGGTGTCAATGATAAATGAGAATTGTATGCCTAAATTATGTTGTTCTCTAATTGTAAACCATAGCCTGTTATGTTTTAATGTGCAAATTCTGAAACTTGATTGTAAAAATAACGTAATATGTTTCCACATACAGTGTGAGTTGGTGATTTGCATATCAGATTGACTCGGTTTACAAAAAAAGCTGATTTTAATCTATCTGTGCTACAAAATTAAACTCTTCTGCTTTGTCAATTTTCACTAGTAATAGAGATTTTGCAATTTGAGGTCAGTTAACAATTCTATTGACGCACAAACTGGAAAACCTCCCAATTCATTCGCTTATAGCCGCAATGGCTCATCATCACAGATTCATAGATTCCAAGGCCAGAAGGGGCCATTGCAAATGTGTAGTCTGACTTCCTGTATACCACAGGCCATAGAACTTCCTCCCCCCCAAATTTCTAGAACGTATCTTTTATAAAAACATCCAATCTGGATTTAAAAATTGCAAGTGATGGAGAATCTACCATGCCCTTTGATAAATTATTTCCATGGTTAATTACCCTCACTGTTCTAAATTTACAGTCTGAATTTGTTTAGCTTCAACTTCTAGCCAGGAATGAAAGTAATTAATAAGAACTTAATACTGTGACTACAGGGGGAAAAGGAATTACTCAATATGTGCAAGAGGCACATCTGTTGAGTAAGAAGGTGCTGTTTTTATATAGCTGGTTCACTGACTATAACCACACCAAGGAAACTTGAGCACTATGCAAGGTAAATTCAGTTCATACCATTAAAATCAACTAGTAGTACTCTCTGTACAACTTTTCATGAGTGATGTACTGGAATACTTGGATGCTAATATCTAAACTGTATTGTTAAATTTATTCACCTAAATTTGGAATATTGCTGATTATGTACTATACCTATCTTATGACTTTTAAAATAAACTTTGTATTTGTGGATAACCTAAGCACCATACTCAATTGTACAGACACTCTTCTTAGCCTGTGTATTATATAATTTTTTTAACATTAGCGTTGATAAAAATTTTAAATTTGAAGAGCTGACAACTTTGGCAAAAGAAAGCCTGATTACTGGATAAAGCAGGGTAATAATATTAAATTAAAATTAGTTATTTTCTGCTAACTATTGAATTAAGATTTTTTGGATATTTAGAAGAGCTAGATTCTTCCATGATCTTCAGCCAGCAGTGTTCCTATTCTAGGGACACAACAAGATATGTTTGAATAAAGTTTGAATTAGACCGTCTAACCAGGTCCTTTCAACTTACTTGTTCTGTGATTGTGTACTTAACATGTCATCAACACAATGAGCCAACAAATTACTTTTCCTTCCTTCCACACTTTGTTTTTAAAGGACTTATTGTATTTCTTAAAAGTTTATTTAAGTAAAAGATTTATATCTGTGGCTTTGGAAAAAGGCAACTCGTTACCTTTAGAAATAAAAAGTGACTCTGAAAATAAGTCAGTATATATTATTCTGACCTTGCCATTTAGTAACTTTTTTCCATTCCCTGTAATGTGAGAAGAGCACTAATGAACATTTAAAACATGACAAGTCCCAAATAGAGATGGTAAA
This sequence comes from Trachemys scripta elegans, assembly GCF_013100865.1. Classification (NCBI taxonomy): domain Eukaryota; kingdom Metazoa; phylum Chordata; order Testudines; family Emydidae; genus Trachemys; species Trachemys scripta. The sequence goes on along the minus strand of NC_048301.1, from coordinate 104,298,863 downwards.
AGAAAGTGAGCAAACCTGGAAGCTAGTGATGACATATGGATTTCTTTATGTTTTCCTTAATTTTCGTTCCCTGACTTAGGATGTCAATGCAAACTATCAGTTGTGAAAGTAAATCACTTGAAGTCTGCCTGTTTTTGAGCTTGCTGACCATTTGCAAAGATGCAGCATTGTTTGTTCGTATTGCAAAATTTTCATGTCAGCAAAAAACTGTCAAAGCCAAGCACAAATTATTGCAAGTTAAATGAAAGTATTTTGCCAAATCCAGAAATCCTAGGATACTGATTTCAGTGAAAGCATAATATTGTATCAGTAAAATAAAACAAGACGATTTCTTAGTAAAGCAGATGTTCTGCCCCAGCTTGGAGCTACAGGGTCTGTACTCCTGACTGACTGCTGATGTAAAATCAGGAGTGACTCCATTGAAGTTAATGGAGCTACACTAGTATAAAACTGGTGTGAGATGTAAATCAGGCCCATAATGTCCAAATTATATTACAAAATTTTCACAAAAGCAGTGTTATTTCTGAGCAACTAAGAAATTCACCTTTGTCTTTAATTTCATTGTGGCAACTTCAAGGACACATGAACCCTTAACACCTGCTTTCCATGATCAGTGTCAGAACACTCAACGTAAACCATTTTCTGATCATCGGTTTAGAAGGGCAGAAAACTTTCATTACTGCTGCAATATTTCAACATATGCAGCATTGCCAACCCTTGTGATTTTACAACAAGTCCTGTGATATTTGCTATTTTCTTAAAGCCCCAGATGCTGGAATCAAAGGTTTGCATGAGAATCTCAGCTTTCATTTTTTAAAACATGTTCTAGCCTTTGTAGCTGCAGCGAGAAGCTTGAAAATGTGAAGCAAGTGTATGCTAAAGGCCGAGAAACAAAAGGCAAATAAAAAGCACTACATTTTTTTAAAATCTCATGCCACTCTCTGATTTGGGGGGCCCAACTCATTATTTTTTGAATGCTTGTGATTGGCAATGGTGCACTGATAATATTTCACACTCTGTAACAAAATCAGTTATCTACATCAGAGATGTAAAATCCTTGTGTCTCTTCTATAACAAATGCCATGTCTCTTCAAGCTCTGCCTCTTTATTAGTTCAGGGTCACCTGTCACAATGCAAATCTTTAGCCTTGTCTACACTAGTGAAATTTAGGGGGAGACATTCCTACCATTATTATCATTAGTGCAGCTCTACTGATAGTAAACACAGTCGGGACACTTCGCTAGTGCTCCAGGAGCCATGTCTAGCCTTTTTATCTCTGCATCAATTAGATTTGCTCTGCCAAAAGCACAGTATCTGTTCCAGACATCAAATATTTGGAAGGCCAGGCCTGTGAAAGCAGCAGTGGAAGCTCATTGATTATGCAGGCTTTTGTCAAATGAGTAGAAAGCCATGCTTGACTTCAGTTTGTGTTAAGTTCACAGCACATGCATTGACAAGTTAGATAAAAATATATATATATATATTCTTGCCGGAATGTTGCAACGTAACACTACTTTATTTCTCAAAATTCAGAATGATAGTATACAAGAACCAATAAACAAAGAGAGAGAAAACAGGCTGTTCTCTAAGGCTAGGGTTACCATACGTCCGGATTTTCCCGGACATGTCCAGCTTTTTGGGCCTCAAATCCCCGTCCGGGAGGAAATCCCCAAAAGCCGGACATGTCTGGGAAAATAGGGAGGGAGGGGTTGTGGGGCTTAGGGCTGGGCCGGAGCCTGGGGCCGACGGTGCTCGGCCGGGGCCGCTGGGGCCACCAGGGCCAGGGCAGGCCGGAGCCGCTCGGCCGGAACCAGGGCCAGCGCCCCAGGGCCCGAGCCGAGCCGGGCGGGAGACGCTGGGGCCAGAGTCTCTTGGCCTGGGCCGGCCGGCCACCGGAGGCAGCCACTCGGCCGGGGGGGGCCGGACTGGGCCGCGCCGCGCCCCGCCCCAGACCCAGACTCAGCTTACCTGCTGCCTCTCTGTTTCAGGCTTCCCGCGAACATTTGATTCGCGGGAAGCAGGGGCGGGGGAGGAGCAGGAGGGCAGAGCGTTCAGGGGAGGGGGTAGAATTGGGGCGGGGACTTTGGGGAAGGGGCGGAGTTGGAGCGGGGCTGGAGTGTCCTCCTTTTTTTAAATTAAAATATGGTAACCCTACCTAAGGCAGACAGGCCCAACTCACCGCACCTTGCTTTTTTAACCTAGTTCTTTCCAAACTTGCCTGTCTGCTGACTGATTCAGATGACCCAGTTCACATGGCTTCCCTCAGAGACCTCCAGCCTGCAAGCACGATGAGGAAATCCCTCACACTTAAAGTGATCACTTGTAATTTTAACCAGTTTCTAAGATACCACACGATGCTTTATTAAAATGTTTAAGAACACAAAAATTGGTGTCTGGTTTCAGCTGCAGAGAGGTCCCTAGTACTATCGTGCTAGCTAGACAAATGCTTTCTTGACTAAATAAAGCTGCAAAGTCCAGAGTTTACTCATATTAACCCAAGTGATGAGACACAGAGAATATACTTGGTTATATCTAGCCATTGGCAAAAAGTAAACAAAGTACCTTAGCAAAGACCGAGTAGTTTCAAATAGGGAGTGACAGAGGTGAAGCTGCCAAATTGAAAGGTAGGCGGTTTGCTAATGCCTTTACCAGTTGCATGCAGGGTGAGGGCATGTGGCTTGCTGATCTAGAATCCCAGAAGTACCATTTCTGTAACCCACCAGTTACTAACTCCCTGCCCGACTTTTCTCTCTCCTCCCTACATGACCCAGCTGAAGGCAAGAGGCAGTCAAGTGACTTGTCTAAAGTCAAACAGTGAATGAGTCACTCAGTTTAGATACGTGTCCAAGAACCTCCCTTCACTCTAACTAGAATACACTCTCTTTGTCAGGACTAGTAATGCTATTTTGATGGGGTAGAAATATGGCGTGAGCCTTATTAAGAGGTGGCAAGCATTCACAACTCCAACTGCATGCACCTCTTGTCTAGGTTATTTCCACAAATATTATGATCTGGATGTGGTGCTTCTGAGAAGGATTAGTCTTTCAGAGTAAGTATAAACAACCTTCAAGCCAGCAACAACAGTAAAATGAAAGGACCATTTGGAAACACGTGATGCAAAATATTTGATTAGTTGGTCTGTGTTTGTCACTGGTACAGCCACTTTGTATTAATAACAGAAAAGATACATTATGTTCTTCAAATAATTGCTCTAAACCAGTGGCTCCCAAACTTGTTCCGCCGCTTGTGCAGGGAAAGCCCCTGGCGGGCCAGGCCTGTATGTGTACCAGCCGCATCCAGAGGTTCAGCCGATCGCGCCTCCCAGAGGCCGCGGTTCACTGCTCCAGGCCAATGGGAGCCACGATTGGCCGAACCTGCGGACGCGGCAGGTACACAAATCGGCCCGGCCCGCCAGGGGCTTTCCCTGTACAAGTGGCAGAACAAGTTTGGGAACCACTGCTCTAAACACTGCCTAGATTAACAGCCATGAATTATTTGTTTGTAAATAAAGTGCCAACTTCCCCCTGCACAAGAACATTAATGGGGAAGGGAAAATACTAGCCCACTATAGCAGATCTTGAAGACTGCAGGTGGAAATGTAGCATGACTTTTTTAGTAACTTTACCTCAGCCTTCTCATGCACATTAGACCTTAACATCTAATGCATTATGATGCATAATGTTTTCATTTTTCTTATGTCAGAAAGAAGACAAGTACTTTAGGAAAAAAATGTAAGTTTCATTGGCTGCAATAATTTTTTTGTCAAACAAATCAACAACATCAATATGACCAACAATGTTTACGTAACAGTGAAAGCGTAGAGCAAGGGACCTGGCCTTTGGGTGGAGGGGTTAAAAAAATATAATCAGAAACCAGTAAAAAGTGCTCAGTGGGCAACAGTCACTATTGCCCTTCTAACTTCTAAAATAGATTCCAAGGAATTATTTATTGATTGGAATGGAAGTGGTTGTGGTACTTCAGAGGACTTGGACTAGTAGGTTTGAGAACAACTGAATTGTAGAATGGAGTCAAAGAAAAAAAGCAAGAGAGATGTTAAAAGTGTTGAGAAGCAGATCAAAGCATCCTTTTAACAGCAGCAAACATCCTCCCCATTTCCTTCAGTGCAGAAGTAGAGCAAAAGGCAGGGGCAGTTGTCGGAAATGTGAAGTAGTCTTAGTATCGCAATTACACTTCCTATTATCAACAACTAGAAGAGGTTCCGGTGAATTTTTTTTTCCTGGATAACTAGAGCTACATTCTTTTGTTTGAAACAAAAATTCACCCAAGGCAGAAATGATCATGATTGGGTACAAAACCTCAGCATCTAATAAAAAGTTAAAGGCCTGATGCAGTAGTTTGGGATGGAGCAGGATAACTGCCATCAATCTAGAGTTCTAGATAAAAAAATATACAACCTAATTTTAGAACCATATGGTGAAATCTTGGCCCCACTGAAGTCAATGTGAGTTTTGACATGTAGACTTAATAGAGCCAGAATTTCACCCACAATGCAAAAACAACATTCTCTCTATTGGAACAAGTCAGGAAGAATTCAACAACAGGATCCTTACATAGAGATTTCCTTCTCCTGAGCCTCTTCCCCTGGGTTTGCCAATGGGAATAGGGTGATCTTCTCTGGCTTCTGGCTTGGCCAAGCCACATTACTTCAGTTTTATACATAAAAATAAAACTCCGTATTTTGTAAAACTATGGAGGGTGCAATCCTTTGGCATGAAAATGAGCAAATCCACATTAAGGGGAAGTGTCTCGTTATACTCCCATCAGATTATGCTGGCATCACAGAGCATATTGAGAAAGGCGTGAAGACTAATGAATCTAGTAGGTCTGAGAAGGGAGTGGGGAGAAGAAAATAAAAGACAAGAAAAGTGGGGAACCTCAAGGGAACTTCCTCCAACTTTCTCCCCAAAATCTCTGAGTTTCATGGCATGGTTTTATTGCTGAAATAATATTTAGACACAATGCAGTGTTTTAATACATAATCAAGTCAGGTAACTTTTACCAAAACTATTCTACTAAAAAAGGACCTTGAACCACAGATTGCTGCATTATCATAAGCATTCTAATTAATTTAGAAAATAGTTTAGCTTTATGCTATACATTCCTTTTTATGCTGTAAATCATTTTGCTTTTAAATTCTATACAAAGCTTCCTGACATGGTGTATTTTTAATAGTAATTTAGCTTATTTAAAGCTTATTTAAAGGGTTTTTTGGCTTCTACGTGCTGTGGATTTGAATTATGATTATAGCATAAAAGTAATTCACGGTTAAGGCTGAGAAAGCATGTCTTATTAAACTCTTATTTTCCTTAAATTGAAGTACAGTTCTCAACATTTCATACATGGGTCAGAGGAGGTCAATGGGTGGCTTGGAAAAAAGGAAAATTTCACACCCGAAGAGTATGAAGGTGTTCTACAGACAGACCATCTATCTGCCCTTTATATTAGCTCTTCTGATGAATAAAGCTTTTTTGTTTTACAATAAAACATGTAATTTTTCAGCTTTCATCTGCAAAGTAGTTAAATAATGGCATAAATTCAAATAAGAATACAGAACAGATATTTATGGCTATTCACAGATAAAACAACAGCAACTTCTTTCAGGCTCCCTGTTTAAAGAGGGAGTGGAAGGAGCTAAAAGATCTTGTGGTTCTTTTCAGACTGACAACAAATTGTTTTGAAAAGAAGCTGAACTGAGGTTCAGACATTCAAAAATGTCATGTGCCTTTTAAATTAAAGCAAAAGCATTAATGAAATACTTCCCTTCCCCCACCCCCCCACCCCAATTTTTAAATAACCCAATGAACTTGCAAAAGAAAAAAAAATAATTTAAGGAGGATCTTGTAATTACACAACAGTCATGAGATTCAGCATTAACGTAGCTGCAGTAGCAACCTTAACTGTGCCCCCTTGTGTACAGAATCACCACTGGGACTTTTACTATTTAGAATCACATGACAGAGCAAGCCCAGTGCAATTCGAATTTTAGCTTAAAAGTTGCACTGTCAACTTGAAATCCAATCCATTTAAAAAAAAAATTGTTAAACGTAGTTTCAGATTCTACGCCTACCCATGAATCTCTGCCAGTATTTTTGGCTTCATGATCATATCCTACTATTTGTCTAGAGGTTTTTCACTTCCTTGTCCCAGTGAGAAACACATACAAGGGGACCAACTGACTGAATATACAGGGGAAACCGTAGAACTGACTACACACAAAGTGTTGTCAAATGCACAGATAAATAAAAATTGTTGTTCTCTTATAACTTTCAATTATAGTCATTTTAGGAGTTACTTTTAACAATAGTAGGAAAGAAATGTTGTTTTAAAGACCACTTCACTTTAATGTGGTATTAAAATACCTCTTTGCATTCATAGTGTTACAGTTCAGTGACAAATAAGGTGACCAGACAGCAAGTGTGAAAAATCGGGACGGGGTGGGGGGTAATAAGAGCCTATATAAGAAAAAAAAACCAAAATCGGGACTGTCCCAATTTTATAGGGACATCTGGTCACCCTAGTGACAAATAACTTACTCAGTTTTTCCACTAGTTTGTGTGTAGAAACATATCGATTTCTACCTCTGGGCCCTATTCAAGCAGTTCTGTAAGGGCAGAGTGTGGTGAACACAGCTCTAAGATACATAAATTTGTCTATGACTTCCCTGCCCTTGCAGGATACATTCTACTGAAGTTATATCTATATAAACCACAAAAATGCTACAAAATCAAGCAGCATTAAGGACCTGGCTTTGAACCCAGAGAAGCCATGACCCTTTCTGAAATGCGCCTAAAACTTCATCTCTAAAAAGGCAATATAGAGTTAATGTTACATTTTGCAGCTACATTTCCTTTCTTAAAAAAAATGACTCTCTCAAAATCCTAGGTTACCAGAAGTGAAAAAGGATTTTTGAATGTGTGTTCATATAGCCAAAAGTGTGTGTGGAGGGGGGGTGATTAAGCATACGTAAACAATGCTGATATCATAAGCACAGCTTGTCACAGACTGAGATGTGGGCAGTCAGGCCCAGTGGTCAGAGCAGGAGGCAAGATCCAGGAGTCAGAGCCAGGGTTGGGCACCAGGAGTGAGAAACCAGGCAGGGCAGAAGCAAGGCACGAACAGGGCTGCAGCAAGGCTGGGAAGAAGGCAGGCTCAGCAGCGATTGCAGCTGCAGGCATAAGCGTTGAGCAGCTACTGGCCAAAATGCTATTGTTGGGCTTAAGAGCAATCCTGGCCACACCGTTACCAATGCTGAGTACCACTGACTTATGCAAGCATTTCCACTGAAGTCCATTGGACTACTACGTGAGTATTACACAGTCATTAAGGTTTGCACAACCTGGCCCATGCAGAACAGCACCTGCTGAGTCCTATTAATCTATTTCTATGTTGGGGGCTTCTTTGCAGCCCATGTTACATGTGGTACTCACTGTACTGCAAGATAATAATTATAGTTTTCAAAGCCCATGGGGGAAAAGTAAGAAAGATTTTAAGGTGGTTGGAGGTGGGAGGTTTGGTGGGGTTTTCTTACATTCCGTTGGCCGTGGGTGTTTTTTTTTCCCCTTTTGCTGTTTAAAATTCAGTGAAGAGCACTGCAACTAAGGTCAGTGTGTTCTAATGAGCGCAGTGGTTAATTCTAGTTAGTTATTAACTTTAATACACATTAACCAAACTGTAAACAAGGTACAGATCAATGTTTCCCATTGAGAGTTTCTTTCCTGAAGTCAGAATGGTACCAATTTGACCGGATGCATTATTGTTGGGGCTTTTTTGTTCTGGTATTTTTTTAAGAAGTGACATCAATTTGGAATGAAGTGTCCTATGTGCCATTATTCCTTGGCTGAAGATTCTGTTAGGGAACGATAGTACCGTGTGTTACAAAAACACTCCCACACACGTCCCCCACAATACAGCTTCTTGGAAAATTCTCATTCTTCTGAAAGTGAGGCCTACGTGAAAATCAAGCATCATCGACTAATCATTCTAAGCCTTCAGAGTTGATTTATCTGCCAGATTATTTTTTTAAGTAAGCTGGACTTTTTAAAAATGAACAAACAACAAAATCAATTAACTCTATTTTCAGGCAACTGCCCTCCAAGAAATACAAATGTATGGGTGAAATTAACCTTTGTGCAAAGAGGCAGACTAGGCCTGTGCACCACTTAAGTCCAATTTAAGCCCTCAAACGAAGGCTTCAGGGAGATCTAAGCAGTGCATGTTTTTTCGCCCTGGCCCTCTGCATGGGGGTGAATTTCATAGTGTAAAATTTTACCTTTGCAGCTAGATTTTGCCCTAGGTATCATATGATGCATTATAGGGTGCCGAGCAGCTGGAGCCCCAGGAAACATTTGGACTCAAGAAGGACTCCCCTTGGAGGGCCTACAGGCAGCACAGACAAACAGTGCTCTATTTGATTAGCCTTCAGAGAGATGCAGAAGGGACGTCACTTTATCATCTCAGCAAAAAAAGTACAGACTTCATCCTACTGCTATAGGGAAACTCCTTCAGATTATTCAGACTTTTGCAGAGAAAGTCTACAGTCCAAAAGGCAAGGTAACAAATCTAAAAGAACAGTTACAAAGAAAAGCAGAGAGTGCTGTATTGTTGCTAAATATGTATAATTTATGTTCTTAGGGACCCGAAGATTGGAGGGTGAGATATTCCACAGAGGAAGGAAGGTGAACAGAAAGCCTGCTACTGTCTCAGGGCTAGTCTACACTGACAACGTTAAAGTGTGAGACAGCACTTTAACATGGCTTGTGTGGTCGCAGTGGAGTGTTGGGAGAGAGATGAAAAACCCACCTCCACAAGGGGCGGAGCTACCAGTGGTAGTGCACTGTCTATCCTGGCACGTTACAGCGCTGAAACTTGCAGTGCTCAGGGGGGGGTGTTTTTTCACACCCCTGAGCAAGAAAGTTGCAGCGCTGTAAAGTACCAGTGTAGACAAGCCCTCAGATTGGGTGCAACTACAGTAAGATGCAAATTGAGGGGTTGACACGCTGAACTTCATTTTAAAAAGCATTCAAACAGAACTGTTGTGGGTGCTGTCGTATTTTTGCCCCACAAGAGAGAATTTTTAAAAACCAGCAATAAAAGATGAACAGAACTAAGGCTAAGACACAAACGTCTTCTGTTGTGAATGCTAAAATGATGCACAGTCTCTGAAAGACAGGCAAAAATGTACAGAGCAATAGACCTTTTACTCCCCTTAACTCAATTCTATGCCTTAATTCAAAGCTGTGCTACTACCCTAGCACTGAGACTCTAACACTAAATGATTTTACCATCAGTCTGAAAAACTTCAGTGTCCAGCCATCTCCAATAATAGCAATATCAAGACAATGGATTCTATTGAGGCATCTAATCAGGGCAGATAGCCATTTACATAGAACATTTTCTGTGACTCTCTGTAATACACCCTCTCAAAGACTCGATTCAGACAACTCTCCTTTCCCACAGACATTAAAAAGAAAAAGATGTCCTTTAACAGGGAAGGCAGCAATGGTCCCCTCCAATCTTACAGACTTGCTAACAGAAGAAAGTAAAAGATGGGATTTTCCTGCCAGCTAAGGACATGCACGCTTGTTAACCAGAGAGGTTTTTTTTTTTTTTAAATACATAATGATATATCATCTTTAGCTTAGTTGAGAACTGAACCTTCTAAATGTATTATTAATTTTGTTTTCATAGGCTTGTGTCATTGAATGAGGCTTGGAAATCCTACCATTACCCTATGCAAGTTTCACCCTAAATTCATGCATAGACACTTTTATTAAAACCTTCCACATTCTCCTCTCCTGCACATTGAATTGCTATTTGTCTTCACGTAATGGGAGGCAGCAGGTCCATCTGATATAACACTGGACTGAGAGTCAGGAGACCTGGTATGAGCTTTGCACCTGACCTGATGCATGACCTTGGGCAAGTCATTTCACCTCTTTCTGCCTGTTTCCCCATCCATCCGTTCTCTCATCTAGTAGATTGTAACACTCTTTCAGGCAAGGACTGTCCTTCACTATGTCCTTCATACAGAGCCTAGCATAGTGAGGCCCTGATGTCAGCTGAGGCTTCTAGGCACTACCATAATACAAGCAATCATGAGAGTATCCTTCCCCTTTTCCACTTCCCTTTCTGTACATAGTTCTAGATTTTGTCACGGTTTTTGTTTAGTGTTAAGTGGCAGATACACTATTCTTGGAAGTAGATGAACTCTCTTTGGTTATATGTAGAGAGGTGAACTCAAAACATAACTGACAACTCTTTACGGTACTTTTCAATAAAACACTTTTTTTTTCAAAATAGTTTAGGGACCAGTTCTGCTGTCTTTATTCATGCTGACTAGCTCAGTGCGATTACTTGCAGAGAAATTCTCTGTGATGGAAATTGGTGCATCTCAACTGAAGTCAATAGAGCTGTGCTAATTTACACTAGCAGAGAAATTGGCCTCTGGATTTTAATGAGACTATTTGCAAAATATGGTGCTATTTCTGACATGAGTAAGGGTGGCGAGATTGTCTCTTGGCCTTGGGCTTCCCTCCCCATTACATGTCCTGTCCCATCTATCTAGGTTTACCAACTCGTTACCATGATATCTGAGTACCTGCTCAGTGTATCTTCTACTATACTGCTGTGCAGTCTCCGCTCTAATGTATGGCATTCTCCTACTCTTGGTATGACACAGCACTGCCTTTGGCAGCAAATACAGCACGGTGCAGCAGTGCACACATAGACTCAATCTGCCTGAAACAGCATTAGGAAAACCACAGAGTAAAGAATGTATTTGCCATTACTGGAGACGTAGCACGGAGTAGGTGGATCAAAAGGTCTGATCCACACAGGTAGTTCCTATGAAGAAAAAATAATAATTTTTAAATCATGCTCTTCAGTTCACATGAGCTTTTATCACAGAGATGTTCATTTACAAATGAGGCTGAGGGACAGGTTCACACACACACACTGCCAGCACTGAGCAAGACAAATGGGTCTAGTGACCCAATAAATCAGCTCCTGATTCTTCTGCTCCCTATCACTCTCAGCAGCAATATCCCCACAAGCACCCAGTTAATCAACAGGTGAATGCTCAGCACAGAGCACTACCACTTTTGTGCTTTTAAATTACCATTCCTCCAGTTCTTTACCCCCACTCTTCCCCTTCCCCCAAGACTCCAGCCCTGCTCTGCCTCTTCCCGCTCCACCCTACCCCTTCTCCCAAGCCCCCACCCTCCTCTTCCCGCCTCTACTCCACTCCCACCCTGTTCTGCCCCCTCCCCTGAGCGTGCCATGCCCTCACTCCTACTCCCTTTCCTCCCCCCAGCCTCCTGCATGGCTTGAAACAGCTGATTGCGGTGTGAGAGGCACAGGGAGAGAGGGGGAAACGCTGATTGGCGGGGCCCGGCGGCAGGCGGGAGGCACTGTGGGGGAAGAAGAGAGCTCATAGGGGGGTGCTCAGTACCTACCACTTTTTCCCTGTTGGGGCTCCAGCCCCGGAGCACCCACGGAGTCGTTACCTAGCATGTGACTTTATGCCCCTCTAAACAGGACACTGGACCCCAGCTTTTGCAAGTTGAGGAAGCGTGTGGGTCAGAGAGAAAGCAGCCTTGCAACAATCCTCCTTAAGAACAGCATTTCATTCTTTGTCCTAGACCCTGATTTTATCACTGTAAGCCACATTGTTAACACTGTTTATCACTATATTTTGTGTCTGTGAATCAGTTACTCCAGAGCCTCTTCCCTCCCACCCAGTTTATAAATAGCACAGAGTACAATACTAAGTTTGTGTACCAAGACAGAGACTTTCAGAAACTTACCAGTGTACACAAGGATGATGAAATTAAAAAAAAAAAGAGAGAGAGAGAGAGACTCTTTTAGTTATTATTAGGACTGACTTAAATGGCAGATTCCCCCATTTTATGAATTGTCCAGGTCATTGTATTCATTGCTCATTCCTGCTCAACACTGCTAACAAAAAAGAATCCCTTCAGCTAAGATCCAGTTTATCTACCAGTGCACAGCTTTTATGATTTTGCATATTTTTAGAAGATAAAGATTTTATATGACTGATACTATTTCCAGCTAAGAAAACATTCCCATCCACCCCACACTGCTCTCTGGCATCTGTTCTTCATCAGCCCATAAGAGACTTTGACACCTTATGCATTTCTGACAGTAGTGGTGATACCGGGACTTTCACTGGCTCTTATTGACTGATTTTGTATTTGACTGATGTTGTATTTTGTTAATCAAGAAGAATGAAACTATAAATTCCTTCCTGTTTTCTGGAAATTTACCAGCACATACAAAATATAATTGCTGCTATTTGAACAGGTAACCAGCACTGACTTGCTACAAATCACCTGTTCTGCGGGTAAACAGGAGAAGCTGGGCAGGACTGCATCAATGAACTTCAAAATTAACATCCATAAATGGTATGTACACAATACATAGTAATTGTTTTAACAACTAGTGAACTAACGGAGTGCAAAACATGCATAGTCCATGATGAAAAGAGTATATATTATTAATGTATATAGTATTAGGTACCTATAAGGACTTTGCACAGTATCCATGCTAGATCAATACAATCATAAGCAGTGCATTCCTCCAGCTTCAATGGATTGTCATTTCTTGGCATTTACCATTCAACAGATCGTGGCTATGAAAGCATTTTTGGCAATTGTCTAGGATGTGTAAACAAATTGAACAAAGTCCCTCCTGTGCGCAATGGTTATGTTGCAAAACAAAAAATCCCCTGGGGTTGTAAAAACCACTTTCTTGCAATGGTGACATGTACAACCTACTGCCCCAACAGTATGAAGTGGACTAAAATATTACTAATAAAAGTTCACCAAATGGTTTCCTTTAATCCAAATATGTCCAATACCTTTTAAGCCAAAATTCTATTCTGGGAACCAGACTGTGCCTAAATATTAATTGCAGCATGGGTGATTCATCGTAAGAGATATAGATGGAAAATATTTCTTTGTATAAGCACTGGATTGTTCTGTAATCTATTAGTATCTCTCTGATGCTGAAAACCTCTAGTGTTGGTGCCTCAGTCATCTCCTTTGACAAATTATTCCATTGTCTAATTGAAAGCAACATTAGAAATAATTTCTAAGCTTCTGACTTAAATGTTCACCTTTGAAAAAAAGATTCATGCAGCTTTCTTTTCCATCCTAAAATAATTCCCATCCCCACCATCCCATACACCAAAACTGTCATCCCTGTCAAACTGTGGATTTGACAAACAAGTACCAATACGATATTCCTTTAAAGTCAGACACAGCAATACATCAGAAGGCAGTTGAGACCCTCTGAAATGAGTCTTTGAACAACCTTAAGCCAGAAATACCGAAAGCAAGCCCAGGCAATTAACTTCCTTCTTATCAACTCCAGAGAGATCTCAAGTGTCACAGAAGTTGTAATTAGCACCTTAATTTAAACAAAGACTCTGACAACCCACATAGTAGAAAAGATTATTATTTAGGAATAATTCCCATTGTGTGAGTTCCATTGCCCAATGACTGACAGAGTTATGCACATGACAAAGCCATGGGTCCCGATGAACTTCAAAATCAGTATCATAGGTGATAACCAGCAGTGTTGCAAGATCACTGCTAATAGAATTTTTTTTAAAGTACGCTATTTGGTAAAATTTTCCCTCCAGCAAAAAATATATTACTATTCATGCTTTAAAACCTACAGTTTCAGAGCAATTTGCAACAAAAGCCAAAGTCCAAAAAGATAATCTGAACATTTCTATGTGATTCTAAAATAAAGTTATTAGTACCAAAATGAAGTGAAACTTGACTGGCAGATGTCTACAACTGTGCTCAACGTGAGCTCCTGCCCTTCGAATCTTATTCGGTTCACATCACTGCCTATATCCCACTGTCACTTTTTAATTCTCAATGTTCCATAGCACCATTCTAATACATATGCATCACAAGATTCAAACCTAGCAGGCCCAATCATGATCACATTTCCAGAAGAAGTGATATACTCCTACTAAGAGACATGAACACCAGATACCAGTTAGAATAAAAAGAAAGAATTCAAGAACCATAATACTCTATTTTTAACAGAAAACAAGAAAGCACAACGAAGAAGAGTATGGTAAGTTTTATAGAACAAATATTAACTATGCAACATTACCTTCTAATTCCCCCCCCCCTTTTTTTTTTTTGCACTCCACACGACTAGACACTCCAACATGTGCTCTGTGGTTTTTACAAATAGTAACAGCCTGACCTGATATATGCTTTGAAAAGTATTGCTTAGCATACTTTGTAGTCACCTCAAAACTATACATGCTGAGACAGAGGGTGTGTTTGTTTTGCAACAACAGTGGATTCCACTTACGCCTAGCTAGATAAAACCAAAGGGGAAAAAGAATAGCATCCCCATGCACTCTAAATTAAAATGTGACTCTATAAAATAAATTTCACCCCTGGAGAGAAAGAAGGAACTTCTCTTACTTTTAGAAGAATTGGAAAAGCCTACATAACTTGGTATGTCGATTGTAAACCCCACATCTTTCCTTCAAAACACACGATACCATGCTCAGTTGTGTAACGTATAAACAAAAGTAGCTGCTGTATATGGATGGTCGGCTCTGCTTTAAAACTTTTCTTCCAGTTGACAATTATTTCAAATGTACGTGTGAACACACTTTATCATGCAGTGGCTGATGGGCAGAAGCACTGGCAAGGTCTCCTTCCCCCATGATATGCTCTGTTTGCAAGTATCATTTAGTACAGAACCACCCCCATTTAATCTTTTTATCTTCAGACAAAATCTTCAAAGCGTCTCTCGGAAATTGTCTTCAGCTCACAGAATCTCATGAATCCCTTTGTTAAATATGTGCTTTCACAAAAACCATCAAACACCCACACGCCCTCAGTATACACAACCTCCATGCGTAACAAATATTACTACATTTGATTTCTGAGGGAGATCCTCTGCCCTGGTTTGCCTATCATTTGTCCTGGTTGTTCTGACCAGTACTTCTGGACAAAGAGGGCCAAACACTGTTACTGCAGATTGGTTCAATGCTGTTCCTGGACTGGCCAGATGGGGAGCTGTTTGAAATTAGTTTAAAGTGCCTATCCCTCTACACTAGCCCACTGGGAACAGAGGCATCAAGCTTGGTTGCAGAGTTTAGATTTTATGCTATACTGAGATAATGCATGGTCAAAATTTTAAAATCATCCTTCCAACAGTGCCACTCGATGCCGCACAATTCCTCCCTCCACAGCACTGCGTGGAGGCTCTTGAATTTAATAGCTGCTCCTCATAGTAGCAACAGTGGTGGCAAGTGTTCTCCTGTGGCCTGCACAGACAGCAGTGGTGATAGGCCAGTCATCCTGCAGTTTCTAGCTGTGCTGGCTGGCTGGCCAGGTCCCCCCGGTCATGGTCCAGGCAGCTACTTGGGGAATCTGTCTCCTTTCATTACACCGGTGGGAAGGTCATCCCTACCGCGAGCGATCTCCTGTTGCTGCTGTGAGAGGCGCAGGAAAGTAGGTCTCCCCATGCTGATGGAGGGGAGGAGAATGAGGAGCCAGACTCTCTCCCACCTTTACACACACTCTCCTGAAATGCACTGAGCACAGCTCTGCCCCAACCCCTGGTGTATCACAATAAGGTTTTTCCTAGTTTCATCTCCCCAATCATTAAAAACAAGCAAACCAACCCACACGTACCACACCACTTTGCACCAGTAAGGTAAAGGGGAAAAAAGAATTGAGACAGGGCTAGATTAAGGCAGTCTGCTGGGACACTAGACACACCCCATGTGTGGCCCCTGTGCAGACACCTCCCAAACAGAGAGTGAACCAATGCAGTGCCCTCTTCTCTCTGCACCCTAAGTCTCCCTCCCCTAAGTAGCTGCAAAACAGGGGATGGAGACAACAGACCTGGTCTGCTCTTGTGGTTGGGGTGGGGCTGGTGGCTTCCTCCTTGGCTCTCATGGTTTCTAGAACTAAGGCATGAATTTTTAACAGTGAGTTTTTAATGAACCAGTGGAACAATTTACCAAGAGTCGTGGTGGCTTCTCCATGACAGGCAATTTTTAAATCCAGACTGGATGTTTTTCTAAACGAGATGCTCTAGGAATTATTTGGGGAAGTTCTATGGCCTGTATTATACAGACTAGATGATCACAATGGCTCCCTTCTGACCTTGGAATCTATGAATCCTGCTTTTCCCTCTGCTGGCGGCTGTCTGCAGACTCAGGCAGACACAACTGAATCAATTCCATTCAGGTTGGGTTTTCAAGATAACCTCTGTAATAACCATGAGGGTTAGAATTTTTTAAATTAAAACAGATTCCAATGTTGTCATATGATGCCAGGAGCTAGGGGCCTATTGTGCCCATGCCTTAATCTGACCTTGAGATGAGATTTAAAGAGGGCTGGTTTTAGAGAGGGGGAGCTCCAAATTAAAAGAGCAACTCAGTTAAGGAGGACTGCTTACCACTAACCGTTGAGCCAAGAGGAGCTCAAGACTGAGAAAGCAACAACATGCTGTTTCTCTACCTAGCTGAAGAAACGCCTTACATGCAACATAACACAAACATTGGTCATTTCAGTCTGGTAGCTCCTTAAAACAACTTCTGCGCTTAGTTCCTGTGACTACAGTAAGCTTCTCTGAAGACACAAAGGGTTTATAGAACAATGCTTTTCAATTAGTATTTCAGGAACAATTTATTTAATAATATTTTTTGTTTTCCTGTAGACCTAACAAAAGCAAACAAAAAACCTGTTGACAATATTAATAAAAGAAGAAAATACTAACCCCAGAAATACATTAAGTTTTGACAGGCATATTTTATGCCAAATATGTGTCATATTTTATTCTCTTGATGCTTATCGCAATGCACAGTTCCTTTTCCTTTAACGAAAATATTCCTCTTTCAAACAATACTTGATGCTAAACAAATACAGCCCAAGTACTAAAACAAATTATTTTGGACACAAGACTCATTTCTATTCTCCTGCTCTACATTCAGGCAAGCATATATCACCATGTGCTTTGGGTAGTGGTGCTAAAATTATTCTTTAATCTCATAGCAACAAGACAGTTGACCATGCTTATTCTTATATATTCAACACAAGTTTTCTCCTAGAATTACATGGAAGAGGAATGTCCTCTAAAGATTAGCACACAGGCCTGGGATTCAGAAGATTTGGGTTCTATTTTGTCATTAATTCAGTGTCACCTAACCTCTTTGTGCCTCATCTTCCATATCTATAAAATAGAGGTGATACCACCTAAATTAGAGGCATGTTGCGAGGCTTAATACATTAGTCTTTATAAAGGTTTTTAAGATACTCTGACAGAAGGTGCTATAGAAGTAATATTTAACAAACAGTTCCCTCTTCTTGCATGATTCATTTATTACAATCTCATTTTGCTATCAACATTTTTTCATCACCCTGGAATCAACTATGAAGTCATAAAACTGGACAGTGACATCACTGAATCAGATAACAGTAAAAGGTTGGCTATAAAAGAAGGATAATCTGAAGTCTTCCCCTGTGAGATTTCATTTACACACATGCACACACAAAAAAGAGAAAACAACCTGCCTAGTTTTAAAAAGGGAAGAGAAGGAAACCAAATCTATCAGAGACCAGTACATTTAATGCAGGGATGAAAGTAAGTTACCGGTATGCCGTAGTCCTAGGCAGGGGCGGGGCCTCAACCAGGGCTTTTAAATCACCCCCGGAGCTACCAGCTGCAGAGACGGTTGGGAGCCCCACAGGGCCGGTGCAACCACTAGGCGGTCGCCTAGGGCGCCAAGTGGTTGGGGGAGTCCGAGATTTTTCCTCCCTCCCCTCACACAGAGTGCGGCGTAGCTGATTGGGCGCCAGGGCCTGATTTAGCCGCTCCCATTGGCCTCCAGCAGGCAGAGTTCCTCCCCCGCTCCCCCGCTCCCCTTGCTTCAGCGTCGCGTCACCAGCACGCTGCAAGGGAGGGGCTGTGGGCTCTGCAGCCTGTTTGGCTGGAGCAGCATGGTGGTAAGGGGAGTCCCGGGGGCGGCTGGGTTGGGAGTTCTGGGGGAGCCTGTTAGGGGGCGGGAGTGTGGAGAGGGATTGGGGTAGTCAGGGGACACGGAGCAGGGGGAGGGTTGGATGGATTGGGAGTTCTGGGGGTGGTCTCTCAAGGGGTGGGGAGTGGTTGGATGGGGCGTGGGAGTCCTGGGGGTCTGTCTGGGGGTGGGGGTGTGGATAAGGGTTGGGGCAGCCAGGGGACAGGTAGGGGGTAGGGTCCTAGGGGGGCAGATAGGGTGGGGGGTCTCAGGAGGGGGCAGTCAGGGGACAAGGAGCAGGGAGGCTTAAGTAGGGGGTGAGGTTCTGGGGGGCAGTTAGGGGCAGGGGTCCCAGGAGGGGGCAGCCCGGGGACAAGGAGCAGGGGGGATTGGGCATTCTGAGGGGGGAGGGAAGAGGATGTGGTTGGGGCTCTCCCTCCCCATCCTTTTTCTTGATTGTTGAAATATGATAACCCTAAAAAAAGCGGTGCCCTGGCTCGGCAGGGAGGAGCCGCCTTCCAGAGGCACCGGAGAGTCAGAGTGTTGGCTTGCGGGGGGGGCGAGCCCCAGCCATGGAGGAGTCAGCACTGCACCAGGGGGCAGCAGCCCTGCAAAGCCCTACCGCTAGCGGGGAGCAGCCGCGCCCCCTGCCCCTCCTGCCCAGGCTGCGGCTCGGCGCACCCCCCCGCCAGGGGCTCCTGCAGGCTGCAGCAGTTGCATGTGGTCGGCACCCCCCGGCTCCCCGCTCCCCATTCTTGGGCTCTGCGGCTCCCAGGCATGTGATCTACCGGGGCGCAGGGCCCTGAGCCTACTCTGGGAGGGTCAGCGGCAGCTCACACTCCCGGGAGCCGCGGAGCCTGAGCGTTACAGGGGGGAGCCAGGAGGCGCATGGGGGCTGCCGCCCACATGCATCCACTGCAGGAGCCCCCGGGGGGGGCGCCAGGTGGGTTGCAGCCCAGGCAGGCACACTCCCCGGCTTACCCCTCACCGCGCTTGGGTTCTGCAGCTCCTGGGCGTGAGAGCCGCCACTGCCCCTCCCGGAGCAGGCTCAGGGCCCTGTGCCCCGGCGGCGGCTCACATACCCAGGAGCCTCAGAGCCCGAGCACGGCGAGGGGGTAGCCGGGGGGGCGCATGGGGGGCCTGCATCCACTGCAACCTATAGGAGTCCCCAGGGTGGGTGCCCGGCCGCTGCCTGGGCAGGAGGGGCGGAGGGTGCGGCTGCTCCCCACTAGCCGTGCCCCCGCTTTTGCAGGGCTGCTGCCCCCCTGTGCTTGCCGCCACCACAAGCCGATGTTCTGGCTCTCTCGCGCCTCCAGAAGGCAGCTCCTCCCTGCCAAACTGCTGCAGCGGCCCAAGCCCAGCAAAGCCAGTGAGTGGACTCGGGGCAGGGACCGCCGGAGTGGGGTGGGGAGGGCTCGTGGGGGGGCTGTGCACCCTCCAGGGAAGTTCAGGGGGCGGGGAGGGGGGAACTTGGTCTGGGGAGCAGCCCCTGGGCACGGCTGGCCCCTGGGCAGGCTGGCCCTGGGGTCTATAAAGGCTCGTTGGGATTTGCCCCTCAATGAACCGATGTGCGGGTGGGGGGAGGGAGGTACAAGGTGGAAGTTTCGCCTAGGGCACAAAATATCCTTGCACCAGCCCTGAAGCCCCGGGACTCAGGGGAGATTTAAAGGGCCCGGGGCTCTGGCCCCCGCTACTGCAGCAGAGCTCTGGGCCCTTTAAATCTCTGACGGAGCCCTTTAAAGCGCCACCCGAGCCCTGCTGCCTGAGCCCCGGGGTAGCAGCGGCAGGGCTCTGGTGGTGCTTTAAAGGGCCAGGGCTCCGACCGCTGCAGGGAGCCCTGGGCCCTTTAAATCGCCAGCCTGGGGAAGCTGGTCAGATCCAGCACGGCAGACCGGCCCTTGCCAGTACACCGTACCAGCCCATACCGGCTTACTTTCACTTCTGGTTAATGAGAACATGCTAAATTGACTGAACAAATAAAAGCAGTCCATTTGTGAACACCTAAGAGGAAAGCAAACAGACAGCATCCAATAGAAATAATAATAATTTGGAATGATTTTTTTTTTTAAAAACAGGACAACAGATTTAATGCAAGAATTAAAATACACTAGGCCACATTTGGTGCTAGCCACCATTAGAGACAGTATACTGGATTAGATGGACCTAGGTTTCATCTGGTAGGGAAATTCCTATGTTCCTGTGACATAGTATCTCTCATTTTTATAAAAGCACTAGCTATGGTTCCACTTTACATTCTCATCCAGAAAATAGAAAAATGCAGATTAGAAAAAAAAACAGTTATATGACAAATACACTTAAAAATGAACGTATTAATTAAAAAGAATTCAGCAGCAAGGTCGAAGAAATACTGAGAGTGATGTCCTACGAGACAGAGTTCTAAGTCCAATATTTTCATTAAACGACTGAGGTATTTGTTCCACCTCACTCACCATCTCTGAACAGTAATTTGGAGGGGGGGAATGGAGGGTGTGTCGTTACATTCAGAGCTAAAAGAAAAATACAACACTGAGATTATTAAAGAAATTTGCTGATTAAAAAAAAATTGTGCACCTCTATAAGTATCAATATTAAAGAATAGCCAAGTATATAAACGCACAATAGGAGAATACTGAAGCAGACATTGGTTCTACAGGAAAGCATCTGGGAGTTAAAAAGGATGATGAATTGAATGAGCCAACAATGAGACGCTGTTGCAAAACAGGCATTTGCTATATTGGGTTCTATCAATAAGAGTACCATGTAAAACAAGTAAAGTAATTATTCCACACCACTTAACACTGGTTGGGCATCAATTGGAGTACTGTGTTCAGTACTTTCAGACACATTTTTTTTTTAATTAAAATTACAGATACATTGGAGAAAAATTCACAGGACAGAAACATAAAATATAAAGCCCTGGAAGAGGTTTAAGAACACTGGACATCTTCAGTCTGAAGACACGTAGATTGATGGAAGTATAACTGTGAACCCATATATTAAAAAAGGATTTTTATTGAATAGGTATGTTTTTAAACTGCAACAGGAAATATCTAGGTTAAATGGGATAGGAAAGAATAGCTAAGCAATGGGACAAGCTGCTAAGTGAATATGTGGAGTCTGCTTCAACTGCTATTAAAAGCTAGATTTGACATCCAATGGTCATTACGGGTTAAGAATAATGCAGTCAGTCCTGCAATGGTGCAAGAGGATGGGATAGACTAGGAACCATCCAATCCAAAGGATTCTATGATTCCCACTCACAAAAAGGCCCCTTCCTTTTTTCTTGACTTCCCTCTAAGGCTCCTTTTCCCCATTTGGATTCCTTCTGGGGATACTCTCAGATCCTTCTCTCCAACCCCAAACCCATAACGAATGAAGGAGAAAAGGTTTTCATTTCTAGCAGTGTGTCAGCAACTCTGTACTGGGTCTTGTCACTGCTCCATTACAGTTGCGTGCTGTGAGGTTTCCTCTCTTCAGAGCACTAGAGATTTTAACAGAACCCTGCTGCGGGCTCGCTGGTCTAAATTGAGAACACCCAAATATAGTATCATCACAACCATAGAGAAGCTTGTTGTGGAGGAAGAGCAGTGGCAGGGGCAGACACAGAAGTGGGAAGAGAGGTTGCATGAGGTGACCTGGTGAGGGAAGTCACTGAAGTTTCTAATCCATTAATACTACCCAACTTTAAGCACCACTTATTATTAAGATTGCCTGATACTTCCCATTATAAGGTACTGTTTTCAGTTGCTTAGAACTTTGTCAAACTAGCTGTCCAGGCTGAAATGTTTCATGCTGTGCGTCTACCTCAGACTGAATTATTAATTATTATTAAATATCAGCCAAAAGTTCAGCTGTTTCTGAGAACACAGCTAGGGGAAAATGTTTTGTCCCTATTAAAAATTCTGGCAATATTTTCTTTGAATAGGTGAAGTGCCTCCATGCTTTGGAGCAAGAACTTGAAATTTACCAGGGGGATGACTTTTGTGTCAGGGATGTGCTTTTGGCCAGTGAAAATCCATCCAAATGTGGGAGTGTATTCGAGTTGTGAGGTGAAGGAGGCTGTTGTCTCTAGGACCCAGGCTTCGTTTGTTCAGAAGCTAGAAGGTATGTAGTGAATGATGCAGGGAATTTCAGGTTAAGGCAGCTGAATAGTTCTCTGTATAGTTGGATTCCATCCCTGCCTCTGCCACAGAGTTCCTATATGATGCCAAAAAATTTTTTAAAAATTCTGCACACAATAATATAAAATTCTGCAAAATTATGCATATTTTACTTGTCAAAATAACACAATATAATAAAAACAATGAGGACTCCGGTGGCACTTAAAGACTAACAGATTTATTTGGGCATAAGTTTTCATGGTAACCCCCCCCCTCCCCCCCCGAAACCTCGAATCATCTTAAGAAGTGAGGTTTTTTACCCACGAAAGCTTATGCCCAAATAAATCTGTTAGTCTTTAAGGTGCCACCGGACTCCTCGTTGTTTTTGTGGATACAGACTAACACGGCTACCCCTCTGATACATATACAATATAATCACACCAGTTTCAATTATTTTGGTAATTTATTTCAAAATACCTGTCAGCAAGTATGTCTGTAACAATACAGACAACAAAAAAGATTCAAGAATTTTATTTTGACAAATAGATTCCTTACTAGGCTTATTAATACAGAACTTTCAGTAATCATTCATTTAAACTACAATACAGAAATGTATTTCCCGCACCTCTCAAAAGCAGTGCAAAGGTTTGGCGGAGTCAGGGGTAATGGAGAAGCTGAAGGAGAGGGAAGTAATTGCTGGGAAGGAGATTGGGAGTGAACCTGGAGAGTTGTTGGGTGTGGATGGGAGAAGTATGGATCAGGATTTGTTTGTTTTTTTGCGGGGGGATTGTTATGGATTTGGAAACCTACCCCATGCAGACACTGGCTGACCCCTAGACTTTCCCATTCAGACACATTTGCTCCTGTCCCCCACTCCCCATTCAGCCAGGCATATCTGCACATGTCTCCATGGCTGGTTGCGCCTCATCAGCCCCTGGTGGGCAAAGGGTTTAATTGCAGTCTGACCCATCTCACGGCTTCCATTCGCCTCCATGTCAGAATCAAGTATTCTGCTGGCGGAGAGGGACTGTGGGGGACATTAATTCTGTGCTTGCACAGTGGCACAGAATTCCCCCAGGGGTAAACCAAATTTTTCATTGGTGGTCCCTAACTGTGTGTTCCTCATTTTCCCACTTAATACCCTGGGGTCTGATTTGCATGAGTGCTGAGCATTCTCAGCTGCAACTGAAGTAAATGGGAACTGTGCTTAGCATTATATCGTGCTTTACATGTTCAAATGACTCTGAAAAAAATCATGTCATAGGTTTCTCATATTGAGCACCCAAAATGAGTGGATACTTTTGACCTTAATCTCTCTGTGCCTCAGTTCCCAATATGTGACATGGAGAAAATACCACCTCCTACCTCACAAGAATTTTGTGAAGATAATATTTGTGAAGCACTCAGATACTATAGTGGTAAGTGTCATAGAAAAGCCAATGAGGAAATTAATAATTCTGCCTTCAGAGCAGAATAGTTTGAATAGAATGCAGTATAAACAACGCCCGGAGCCACACATTGAACAGTGAGGCTAAAACAAAATATTTAATAGCTGCTCATTAAGTGAGCACAATCCATTCTGTGCACTAAGAGAGACAGGGGTCTTATGGAAAAAATAGTACACCTCTACCTCAATATAACACGACCCAATAGAACACGAACGCGGTAAAGCAGTGCTCCGGGGGGAGGGCGGGGGGGCTGCGCACTCCGGTGGATCAAAGCAAGTTCAATATAACACGGTTTCACCTATAATGTGGTAAGATTTTTTGGCTCCCAAGGACAGCATTATATCGAGGTAGAGGTGTATGTGACCATATAATTAAAGACTGTATCATAATGCATTAGTACAAGGGGGCAAAATGAAAGTTACACATGGAACATTAATTTTGGCATTTCCTAACCTTTGTAGTGCTTAACTTTGCAACCTTAGTAATGTTCTTTTACCATCTTTTTTTGTGTGTAATAGTAAATGTAGAATTGTAGGCACCTCACTTGGGGTTCTGGATGATACAATATTGTTTCATATTAGTGAAACATAGTATAATCAATTACCATAGACCCTCTTCAGCAGTGGCCAGCTCCCCTTTTAGAGGAAGAGGAAAATGCATCCTTTCTATTGTGTAGTGCGGAACACGGACAGTGGAGTCATATTTCTTCCTGGACTGTGATGATCAGCTGATGCCCTCTAAAGTGTGACATTTATTATGCTTATCTTCACATATATAAACTACAAAGGTCACTGGTCATAAATCTACATAGCATTCCTTTTAAAATCCAGCTACACTATCCAAATTGATGACCTCATGCAAGAGCAAACTCCACCTGATGACTACAAGCTGGATGAATTAGTATTTCCTTCTACTGGCTTTAAATAGTTCTCAAATTAGGGACGTTCGTGCCATATCACTGTTGCCAGTCATAAAAAGGAGTGGGGAAAGAAGAGAGTTAGAACATTCTATCACCTGGAGGAGAGGGTTTATATGTTAACATCACTATCTTCAATTAGGACCTGGTCCAGTACCAACTGAAGTCAATGGAAAGACTCCCATTGACTTAAATGGCTTTGGATCAGGACCTTACAGCAATAGTTTTACACTTGCCTTCCATTAATTTCAGTGAGTGGCCCCATGTTCTTACAAGATCTCATCAAGAAGCAAAGGGATTGATTAAATTTTTATTTCACAGATTAATACAGTTTAACTTTACCTTACAGTAATGAAACAATGTGCACACAAGCTCTGCTTCAGCAGCTCCCGTATGTTGCAAATGTATAAAGGTTGCAGATATCTGGCTCTTTGCGTGTTCTTCCTAGCTCCACCCTATTTCCTTTTGAGGGCTCTTGGGTATAGAAGACTCTACTTGCACTTCAGTTTCTTAAGAATGGAGGCAGGAAAGAGTCTAAACCCCAGATTTAACAAACCTTTAAAACTGTTTATTCTCCAGGTCCTTCTGAATTACCCTCCACACTTTAGAAATGAAAAGATCAGCATAAGAGATGTGTAGGGGGTAACACCCCCCAGATTCGCTATTTTTATTTTACATTCTTCACACTCAACTGTGCAAGTGCACACGAACCACAGATTACCCACAAGCAGTGTTATCTGTATGTGGTACTTATGAAGAGGTTAGTGTTAAAACCACACACAGACACAAAGCATTTGTTAACATAAGATTACAACCAGGTTTGTTTTAATGAATAACAATCTTTAGGGCTATGTACAATGTGGGGCCTAAAAGCTTGATAATATCAATTTAAATGCAATCATTTTTATTAGCATGCTGATTATCCCAACATACTACGTCAATATAATAGGAAGTATTTTTGACCTTGATCTTTCAAAGGGATCTGCGCAGGCATAAGGGCCCTTTGCAGGTTCAAGGTTATAGTGTGCTCTGTTAGGCCCTGATCCTGCAATGGTTTGCATGCAGGCAGCACCACTATCAACTCCACTTGAAGTAATTGGGACTTAACGCATTGCAGGATCAGGGGCCAGGTGGTGGAGTGAAATTTACTGCTGTTCAGCCCAAGGCCTGTGCACCACTTAAGTCACACTTAAGCCATTTAAAAAGAAACAAAAACAAAAAAACTTAAGTGGATCCCAACTTCAGGCTTATCTTCTGCCCAGAGGTGAATTTCTCCTTACAGTATAAGAAACAATCTTTCATCTGTGCCTGTTGTAAGGAAGACCTTTGCTATACATAAATGCAACAAGAATTAATTAATTCACTCAGAAACGAAAAGACAACCCAGCTTTTGTCTGATTTACAACCTATTCATGACCAGAAAGAAGAAATACTTTATTCATAAAAAGGAGGAAGTAGTTGCAGAGAAGGTTGTGTCTCCAGCTGTCATTTATGACCCTGTTGATGCTCAGAAGAGAATATTTGTGGATATAACGCATCATAAATTTTTTTGTTAACTTCCTAAAAATCAGCTGGAAACCGAAAAAGAATTACAGCAGTGCCCAGTGGCTCCAATCAGATCGGGGTCACATTGTGCTAGGTACGATGCCAATTTGTAATAGTTACCCCAAATGCTTATAGTGTAATGGTCACTAAACATGACAAGTGAAGGCAGGAAGAACGATGAGGGTAACAACAACACAACAAAGCCATGCTCTTTTTGTCTGGCTATGTGTACAATTTGCAACCTGAGTTGACTTCAGGAGCCAAGGACCAGAGAGTTGACTTGGGACCTTATGTAGCTTATCCCTGTGCATGGGAGTTTGTACATGTTAGCCACATGAGCTGACAATGTGAACTTGGGATCAGGGCCTGTCCAGGAGTTATTAAGAAGTATATTAAACTGACAAAAGACAGGACATCAGATCAGCAGATTCTCTTCTTAGCAGTCTAATTAGAGAAGCGTGGCAATGGTTTTGCATAACTAAGGAACTGCCTAGGAGCGTCTGGTCCCTCTACCACTTCTTTAGCTTCGGGAAAATAACTTTGTTTTCCCCAGCAGGGTTTCTACAGTGGAAGAGAGAGACAGAGCTCTTTCCCACTGCTACTCCTAAACCTCTTCAGAATTGTTACTAGGAACCTCATGTACCAAACTGGGATTCAGATGGTTCTTTTAGCTGCGTTGGAAGGCAGAGCAGCAAAACTTCCAATTTGAGGAGAGGAGACAGTCTTAAAAGGTCTTTCCTGGTATCAAAAAAGAAGCCTTTGCTATCAGGGAAGCTAAGGTAGGGAGCATAATGCCTCCTACCTCTCCCACAGCATTCTGTAATACTGGGGCCAAATAGTCATCCTGAAGTTGGAAGTCTCAGATTAACAGGTTACGTCACAGATAATCAGTCGATGATGTGAAGTTCTAGGAGCAAAGGAGACAAACAGAACAGATTTAGAGTCACTTCTGCTGAGCCAAAAAGGATACATTGTAGGAGCTTTAGAGGAGGAAATGGAATTTATAGACAGATCAGCCTTTTGCAAATCTAGAGCAAAAACAGTTTCATTTTTACTGTGTGGAGCAGGTTTGTTAAATTTTATAATTGTAAAGGGAATTATTCTTACCAGGCCATAATCTTTTGGGGAGAGGAGAAGAGGACCGAATACTCTTTACAATACTACTGTACTCCCAGACAATAAATACTTATCAGCACTAGTCTTCTGTTAACTTCTGGTGCACCATGTACGTCTACTCTGAAACCAGGAAATAGTTCAACAGATGCATACTAAGTATGTAGATTGATTCAAAGACAATAGCTAAATACCAGTTAAACCACATACTGTGGCTCTACATTGTACTGCTGGGAAATTAGCACCATTTAGGGTGGTTCCAGAAGTTATATTAACCTGCAAATATTTGCTGCTGGCTAATGCTTAGCATACAAAGTCTCAAACTGGTGTCAGTACTTTGCCAACTATATATATATTTGTGTGTGTGTGTATTATGTTTCACACTTTGCTAGTGTGAATTGCTAGCTTCTTTTTAGTCGACTAAATGACTGCAAAATGAAGTTTAATGCATTAATTGCTTTTTTTTATTAAGGTCAACATTTTTAAAGTCACATATATTGAATTTTTTAAAATCTATCACTTGTTCTTTTAATTGGGGCCTGATCTTGCTGCCACTGAAGTCAATAGCAAAATTCCCCATTCATGGCACTGGCAGTAGGCGCTTGTCCCACACCCTCATAATAGTGCAAAAAGTTACTGTGCAGGAGATCCAAATCTGAGTTTATAACACAGCTCCTTGTTCTTCAGCTGACAAGGCTGAAAGTGCTGTGGGAGCTGGCCCCTTGCAGTGGGAATGCCGCCCTTGCTTTACTCTGAAGTTATGGAGTTGTCTTGATGGGCAGCAGAGAGAACAGTATCTTTGCTCTTTGACTACAAGAGCAGTCTTCTGTGGAGGTGAGACTTCTCTGAGCTCCCAGGAGGGGCTCAAAGAAAGACTCAGGGAAAAGAAGACTCATAGTTACTGAATTTTGCATCAAACCAATAGAATTATATTTCAAAAAGCAGTTTATAGTTTGGGTTAACCACCACCAGGCAATATCTAGACACAATTAGAATTGGAAGAAATAGATGCGTGACATTAATGGTAGACATTAATAGATGGTGACACATTGTGCCATGAAACTGGAGGACCAAGTGAGTTCAGATGTTGTACCTTAAATATGAAATTGCTTCAGGTTTTCTAATATGCAACCTGTGATTGCATGAGTGAAAAAAGACATTATATTCAGAAGGGTCAATATAAAAATGTTCAACATGTTTTCATTGTTATTGCCTTTGACTGTCAGCGCCTTTGTTTTGAGGTATCTGTGGGAGATTTCCAAGTGGAAATATTTGATAACCTACAGGCAAAGGAGTTTTCTTCAAAAAATAAATAAATAAATAACTGACAAGTGTTAGTGTGGCTTTAATGATTACCTAACATGCATCACTACAAGTACTGCATTGTTATGAAGAGTACAAGATGTACAGATCCAATCCCAGATTTAGCAGCCCCCTCCCTCAACAAGGGGGCATTTAAAATTCTTACTGCACTTAACCATGGCTCATCATAAAAAGCTATCAAATAGCTCTGGTAACACCACTGTACATATATATGCCTGTTTCAATTATTAACCCAGTTTGTACTTAGACATTTAATCTGTAATTGGTTAATTATAAAATATCCAGGCCATTTTCATTGTTAGGCCATTCACGTTGATATTAATAATACAGCTAGTTGAAAAAACACATTGTTTTGTGAAAAGTCTTCAAAACCTAAGTTTTGGGGCAAAACTTAAATTTTTCAAAAAACATTGACGGCTCTAAACTGGTTTAAAAAAGCTGAAAAAAATTGCATGAAAACTTTCTACAGAACATTTTCACTGGAATTTTGAAAAGTCAAAACTTTTCAATCAGCTCGAATTACATTGTCAGGAATCTTTTAACAATTTTTAGAAGCGTCATTTAGAAGAATTCAGATTTTCATGCTGCTGACTTTAAGTTTCCCTTTACGTCATGTCAAAAGATGCCAATACATTTTCTTCACCCTTGTTAGACATAGCACGGTTTCTCAGGGGCTTTAAGATTTTTCTATTCAGATTTCTATACCACGGCGCTACAGTGCCTTTGTATGTGGGGGATTCTGCAAGCACAAATCTAAAAAAGGCCAAATTTAGACCTCAGATAGGTGCCGCTGGCTTTGTCTCTCAAGCACAGGTGCACAAAACTGCATTGTACAGTTTATTTGCACTCCTCCCCCCAACAAGTAATTACAGAGACTAATCTCTCCCAGTGACTGTTTCTCTTTATGCAATTTTAAAGCTTTGCGGACATACTTTATAACAACTCCGGGATGAGATTTCAGTACACTGCACAGTCATATTTGTGCAACGTCTCTTAAAGTCAGAAATTCACGGCTAACATGCAGTGCGATGCATTAGAAGTTTACCCTTCAACAGTAACATGAAAGCCAATAAATGCGCACACCGATATGCTTATCTTGTTTGTCTTGGAAAGAGTATTTTCTTTAAAAAAAATCCATGAATGACAAAATTGCAAACACTCACATATTAGCCACACAGAGCAGAACTATGCACAGAAACCAATCAAGTTTTAATTGGCACTGACTGCTTTTTATGAAAGAGCCATGCAAACTGTGTCAAGGATTACAAAAAGTCACTAATCCTGCGAGAGGACCAGCAAAAACACTGTGTGACCAAGAAAGAGTATTTTACACAGAGGAAAACCTTGTGTTTTCAATAATTCCTTGAACTACAATGAGATTTAAAAGGCAATTTTGAGACTTGTACATGCTCGCCAGTGTCAGTAAGATATTAGAATTCTGTTGTCACGGGAAAAACACAACTAAACAAGCCTAGAGTCCTAAAGAGTCCTTAGACATGTAGAGAAGTTCAGTTATTTTACCTCCCTTTCTATTCTGAAGCATTTTGTAGGTCTACAAAACTCCTGCAGCACCAAGAATGCAATCAAGTGTAATCACAGAAACCTCCCACCCCTCCACACACACAAGTGTTCAACTCCTGTTCAGCTTTTACATTAATAAGGTACAATTATGCATATGGAAATTTACTGTCAGCCAAAGACACAATTATTCTGAAAACACCAGGTTTCAGAACCAGTTTTGAGTGTTTAAGGCAGGGTATGCCTGATATGGTAACAGAATCATTGGTAGGGTTTTGAGTCCATTTTTCTTGATGGTTCATGCAAGCTATTCATCCTGCTGTAATGAAACTACTAAAATCATGAGCTTCATTCTCTCTGTCTCTCACACACACATACACACCCCAGAGGAATCATCTCAGGCTTTGTCAACACTAGCGCTTTTGTCGGCAAAACTTTTGTCATTCAGGAGTGTGAAAAAACCCATATCCCTGACCGAAATAGGTTTCACAGACAAAAGTGCCAGTGTGAGAGCGCTATGTCTGTGGCAGACATTCTCCTGCCAACATAGCTACCGTCACTCATTGGGGGTGGTTTAATTATGCTGATGGGAGAGTTCTCTCCCACCAGCATAGAGCGGCTACACAGGAGCAGTGGTATAACTGCGCTTCTGTAAAGTCCATAGCATAGATGTAGCCTAAGTATCCATAGAAACTACAGATTGGTTTCAAGGACAGATCATGTCAACGAACCCAAACCTCTACCAGTGCAGGATTGTTCCCCTTTCTATATGAACTAGTGTTACCACCAGTCTAATTTTAAATGTTGCAAATGCTGGGGGCTTCCTCTATTTTCACTGAGAGATTAGGCCACCCATCAGCAGATCTGGAACCCCCAAAACACCAGTTCTTCCTATTTCAAAATTACGTAGAGAAGCCGGTGCAAGGAAGAGCAGCAGAGCTCCCTGAGGCAAGGGAGAGCAATGAGTTTGTTGTACTTTAACAAAAAATTATCTCACGGAATAGAAAACCTTAGCATAAGCAGGAGAAACCCTCAGAGTTTTCTCTCAACCACCAAATCGACACATTTTACTGTGCATGAGCAACAAATCTCATAGAACCAGGGGAAGAAGAGGAACTAGAAGACTCCACTAAGTCCCTCAAGAATGCACATAGCCACAGGCCCTAATGAGTAAATATGAGGCTGAATTTCTACAAAACTTGCTTTGGATAAATAACCCCCTACAGGGAGCACTCACAGTAAGGCCACCTTCAAAATAACTCTTCAAACTGACAGACAACAACTATCACAATATTGCCAAAGGAGGCAAGGAATTAGTCCAAGAGTAAGTCTCATACAGAGTCATCTGTCTTTTCGACACAGATTATAAAATCCTGACCAAGAAAATGGCTAGTCACCTGCCTCCTTCACTCTGGGCCATGTTTAGGGAGAGAAGGCAGCGATAACCTAAGAGATTTGAAATATTTACACCCATAATGTGAAAGTGTCTTGACCTTCTCTGAATACAGAGAAAGCCTTTGACAAGGCAATATGGACATATTGTATCTACTTGCATTGCTGCAGCAAATGGAATTTAATTCATAATACAGCTCAAGATCCTGCATTCAAGTGTTTCCTTCCTAGTTAGCTGGAGGCTCAGAATCAGAACCTTTGCAGCTTCAATAGCCTGAT
Source organism: Trachemys scripta elegans (assembly GCF_013100865.1). Classification (NCBI taxonomy): domain Eukaryota; kingdom Metazoa; phylum Chordata; order Testudines; family Emydidae; genus Trachemys; species Trachemys scripta. The sequence continues at coordinate 104,267,180 of NC_048301.1, read as the reverse complement.
CAGGCAAAACTGTTTCCTTTTCCTCATTACTCTTCACATGACCAAATCCCAGCCCAATATTATGCAAAGAATATGGAGAACAATTTTATGTTTTTGCAGATGACATGCTCGCACGTACCACAAAACCAACCAACAAAAAAAAATTCTCTCTTTCAAGTGGCCAAATAAAAAGCATGTTTAAAAAAGAATGTAGCTTTCTTAAGGCCTAAAATAGTGTCACGCATTCATACTCTTTGATACCACACAGCCCATGTGCATATCTATGCAAGTGTTGGGAACTAATTTAAGTCACGCTAGAATTTTTTTCTTAATTATTTCAGTTTTGAAATAGCTTTGCACAACAAAAAAATAGCACGCATGTGGTGGGAGGGAGGGGAGGAGGTGTCAAACAAAAAAGAGACAGAAGTAAAATAGGAAAGGCCAACACAGAACATGTAGGTACAAGGTACATCAGTGGGTAGTAAGTGTTTTCTTTATGTTGTTTAGGGAAGATGCAAGGTATCCCATCTGGTGGCCACTTCTTTTTCTTCCAAGGTGGGCCTTGTGAATCTGATTTGAGATATGGGCCACACTCCTCGTCCCCATCTTATTGTGAATACCAAAGAGACTTGGAGGAACGTCTAAAGCCCTGACCATGCACTCTGTAGGTACATAGGCATAGCAGTCCAAGTGTGCCTGAATGGATATGGGGAAAAACTGGATCTATGTTTAGAGAAGAGCCTTGGTACAGGCTTCTAAATTAGCAGAATTGATGGGTGGATATCTGTTCTGTTCCTCTCCTTCTGCACACATTTCCTAGATGTCAGATCCTCCATTTCTCCCTACACATTTTGGCCCCTTCTCCTCTGGGCATGCTTAATTATCTTCTTCCCTGATTCCCTAAGCCCTTCTCTCCTGCACAAGCTTCTTCTGCTGGAGGAGACTGCTTCAGTCCTACTGGTAGCCCCACTCCTTGAGCAGAGCTCCTGTTTACTCTCCTCAGAACAGCGGTCCCTCCTTTGTAGAGGTACCTAGCTCTTAGGCCAGGTCTACACTTACAGCTGTGCAGTTGTGAGAGCGCTGTTGTAGCCGTGTTATGCCAACTGGAGAGAGCTCTCCTGTCGACATAATAAAACCAGCTCAGCAAGCAGCGGTAGCTATGTTGGCAGGAAAGCATCTCCCACCGACCTAGCACTGTGCACACTACCACTCATGCCAGCAAAACTTATGTCGTTCAGGGGGGTGGGTTTTTTCACACCCTTGAGCAACAAAAGTTTTGTCGACATAAGTTCTAGTTGAGACATGGCCTTAGTTGCAATTAAGGACCTGAACAACAAGGAAAAGAACCAGCACCATCTGACCAACTAGGGGCTGGTCTACACTGGGGTGGAGGGGTCGATCTAAGATACGCAACTTCAGCTCACGGCGGCAAGTCGACCGCCGCAGCTCCTCCATCGACTCCGCTTACTCCTCCTGCCGAGGTGAAGTACGGGCGTCGATTCGGTGATCGATTTATTGTGTCTAGATGAGACGCGATAAATCGATCCCTGATAGATCAATTACTACCCGCCAATCCGTCGGGTAGTGTAGACGTGGCCTCAGTCTCTGCAAACTACCAGTTGTTCATACACCATAATTTTGGAACGCGGATTAATTTATTTTAACAGCCTTCTCCTCCCATAGTTAAACTGGGAAGCATTTAATTAAAACAGTGGTGGGATTTAAGGTTACTAGAACTCAAACCTGCAATTTCTAACCGTCATCCCATAGCAGATGTGGAAATGCTCCCCCTTAGTACACTGCAATTCTAGAAGGAAGAAGGAAGTGTACAAATTAAAATTATATGGATTAGTAAAATCTAGCCTTCCATGATAAACAACCAAACAAGATTTTATTCATTAGCATTCTCTGTCGCTTGCTCATATTTAGTAATTCCAACCAAAAAATTTACATGGCATGAAAATTCGAGATCATGGGTGCACGTAGCTAGCATAGTTACGGAAGTACTATTAATAGCGATGCCGTTTGCACAGACAATATATCCACACTGTGGGCCTCCATTCTGATCTCAAAGATGCAGAAGAGGATTTTTGTGTGTATACGCATGCACATGCACTGTTAGATGCAAAGCAAGCACGGAGACTAAAATCCAACTGTTAGAGGCCTTCAGAACATGCAGAATACGCATGCACTGTATACAGTGAAGAGGAAACCATTCTCTGATTTTCTGTCATATTTAAAATAAAGAATTTGCAAAGTATTATAGAAGGAATCAACGTTCTCTGCTCATTGTTTAGAGCATTCAGAAGGACTACCATTTAACATGTATTGGGGTTAAGAATGTAAGAACTTCTCCCAGCATCTGCAGTTCTGCACAACTATTCAATGACATAAACAATCACCTGCTTTGGGGGATTGGGATACCCACGTGTAACTTCACAAATTTAAAACAAACAAAAACAATATTTTACAGCAACCGATCACTCCAAAATACATCTCATAAGGCATCAATTTTTAGTCTCCACAGTTAAACATTGCCTATGCCTATCTACCTAATACAGTTGGTTTAAGAGCTGACCAAACTTCGAGATGAACAATTCACCCCAGAAACAGAATATTTAATATAGCAGGGAAAGCCTTGTATTTTTCTTATTTTTTTTAAGTTTAACTAAGCTCTAAATCAGCTTCACTTTAGATCTTTGCTATAGAGCAATTTGCTATATATTTTTATTAAACTCTTGTTTTTAAACTGTTTTTAATTTGAAGTGTAAATTAAGTTGACTTGAAACTGGAGTTGTTATAAAACCAAAATTTAGCAAACAATGCATTTTATTAGGCCAAAGATATTAAACAAGACTCAACCATAATGGTTAACAATGGCTATTATATATGTGCAATGCAATGCAAAAATGGTTCAAATTCATCCCTGCTGTAACAGTATTGACTTCAATGATTTACACTAGATCTTAAATTGACCCAATTATGTTTACACATAGCAAGCCCAAATTTCAAATACCCTAGTGCCCCTAGTAAGACATCCCAATCCTTTATTTGGAAACTCAAATCAACAATTACATCACAATCCTATAGCTAACCTACTGATATAATTTCAGTGTAATTTCTGTGTATGGTACAGCTATAGGATCAGGTTGTTAGGTGTATTTTAAAGGGCATTTATGCACCTAAGTGACAATGCAGCCATCCAAATGCAGGGTTGGAATATGCTGTTATAGTCCCCACTTTTGAAAACTGGGTCTATGCTGTCAAATTCCTAATGTCAAATATTTAGTGTAATTTTAAAGTTGTTAATGCTCACAAATATGGTCTTTGCTATAACTTAGTAAGTTTAAAAATTGTTTCCTCATTGCTGTCAATTGGGTTGTACAAACGTAACAGCCATATCACAAAAATTATCTTTACTCATGTGAGTAGCCCTGTTGAAATCAAGTGAGTTAGGACGACTCATGTGAGCAAGAGTTTGCAGAATCAGACCCTCAGCAAAGACAGGTCTCTCAAGCATGAACATCACTGTTTTTGTCTCCTCTTCTTAAAAAGAACTGGCTTTTAACATTCAAACACTACAAAAAGATCAAGAACAACAACTAAGGAATTAAGGTGACTAACTTTAAACATTCTAGCACAGTTCTCTTGACATTCACAGAAGTGTCAAAAATAAGTCACAAATGAAATGAAGTTATACAAATATATTACTCTGCATGCAATGGGCCTTTAAAGACAGAAAGAAACAGAGAAGGTATCAGAGCGTAATTAGGAAGGTATCATGACTTAAGGAGAGATTTTTATTAAAACACTGGACATAAGTTAAGGCCCAGACCCTGAAAGATGATCAGTGCAAGCAGATCCCTGTGCTAGTGTAGAGCCTCACTGAAATCAGTGGGGCATGCTGCAGGCAGATCCTGGTGTAGAATCCTATCTATTTCAATGCAGTGAAGTCAATGCAGTTCCAATGTCAGATTGCAAGGTGGTGGCCAAAGACAGCCCTTGCCCAAGTCTCAACAAATACAAGCTTTTGCCATATTCTGGTGTATTCAGATCTAGGAAGGGATATACTTGAATCCCATCTCTAAATTATATTTGCAATAAATATGGGGTAATGATTGGAAGGAATTTCAGAGGGATATACAAATAGTACGGGTAGAGGCCTTCCATTTTTCTGGGATCCAACACTCCAGAGTTGCCTAATCCCCACAGAAGTGAGCCATTTCCCCAAAAATTCCCAACTTCTAAAAGGAGATAACATGGCTGGTGATCTGCATCTCTCTAATGTCTGAGATATAAAGTTTAATGTTGATTGACTGTGGTACATTTACCAAACTGGTCATAACACAATGGTAAACCGTAGGAAGAGTATTTTAAAAGAAATGCAAGTTTGCAAGAAATAAATAGCTACACCATGTCTTTTTTGATAATATCTGGGGGTCTTCCATTGCTGGAAACAGCTGGAAACCAAACTGCTGGTTGGATTCTCGCTCTTGCCCTGCTTTAAATTGTTGATTTAAGTGGACTTACTCCCAAGTGTGAAACTTGTCTAAGCAAGCGGAGAATCAAACCCCTTCCTGGTCTGGTTCAAGACTTGAAAAGTTTCAGACTTGCCGCTGACAGAAATCTAATAACTGGACTTGGTCTGTTTACTTCAGAAGCTTACTGGGCTGTAGTTGTTCCCACTGAATGAGCTAAAGTTCATCTTCGGGCCAAGATTGTCAAAACTGGTAACTAGTGATTTTGTATCCTTTGCTGGTCAGGTGCCCAACCTGAAACATCCTACGGAGGCCTGATTTTCAGTAAGTGCTGAGTACCTGTCCTCTGCAGGCCAGGCTCCTTTAAGGTATTTCAGAGGTGGAGCACCTCAACAGAAAAATAATAATAATCCAGATCACTGGTCATTTTTGAGACCCTTGCCCTTAAGATGAACTTTAGTTCCTTCACTGTCTGTGTACAGGAAACAAGTACAGCACACTTGGCCTCCAGACACACCCAGCCTCGCTGCAGCCCGCCCAGATGACCTAGGAGCGCACCTGCCCGGCTCTGCAACCTCACCCACCCCTCCCAGCCGCCTCATAGGCAGGTGGCAACGCTACAACCCCCAGCCCCTCTTGTTCTGACCCATCCCCCCCGCTGGAGTGCGAGCCCCAAGAACCCCACATTGCCCCTCCAGCCTCTGCCCGCTCCGTCCATATTCCTGGCGTCTGTGGAACTGCTTTCCACTGGACCCCAGCTAGCCACTGCCAGGGGAACCTCCGAGCGCGCGCACGCTCCTGAGCCCGCTTCCCAGGGCCAGTTGATTCATCTCCTCGGGTCGGAGCAGCGGCTAGTGTCACTGACAGGTGGCTGGGGAGGAGGGCGCGGAGGGAAGGTGAGATGAGGACAGGTTACGGGGGACGCGGGGAGGAGTTCCCTGGGGCAGACTACAGCGCCCAGGGGGGGAGAGGGCGGTAGGGGCCGGTTGCATGAGGAGGGGGATCTGGTAGGGGCACCCTCCAGCCCGTCCCCGGCTCTCTCAGGGCGCCTTACCTTGGCGAGGCAGAGCAGGAGCAGCAGGCGGAGGAAGAGCTGCCCTGGCTGCTTCATGGTCCTGAAGAGCTCTCCCCGCTGCGCGTACAGCCGCTTAGCCCGACTCCGGCTTCCCCGGGGACATGGCAGGGCTGCGCCCCCCAGCACTCAGCTGCGCCCGGCGGGGTCCCTCCCCAGTCTCTCTCTCTCTCTCTGCGCTCCGGAGGCGGCGGCGGCGGCTCTCTCGCTCTGCCTGCCGCGCGCCCCGCGCTGAAAATGCGGGAGTTCGGAGCGGGGGCAAGTCCTGGGCAGGGTGGAGCGAGATGCACAGGCAGGACTCCCGGCGAAGCTCGCCTCCTGCTCTGGGGAGAAGGAGAGGAGTCAGTCACCTCCCCTCTGAACACTCATCGCTTCCGCTGCTGCCAGGGGGAGGAATTTGCCTCCTGTTGTCAAGGGTTTAAAAGGCCATTTTGCTGCTGGGAAGTTGTTACTGCACTTCCCCTCTCTCCCTATCTGACATTCCCCCTTTCTGTCTCCCAGCTGGGCTGGACGAGGAAGTGGCTCACTCAAAACTTTTCTAGCCCTCCCACATTTTTTCTGCAATCGACTTGGAAATGGAGCCGGAGAGGGATGTTCTCCTTCCCCCCTCCCCCTTTCAGTCTCTGAAAAAGGACATTCTTCATGGGGGTTTCTCTGGTACTACAAACAGCGAGATTTCTGCTTCTCAGAGCACATGGGGCTTGCTACAATATTTCTAGAGCGGAAAATAATCCACAGAACTCAAAGAACAGATTTAAACGAGCACACATCGGGACGGATGGCATGTAAATATTCTTTGTGATACTCATGATTTCCCATAAGCAGTGATGTGAGCCCACATATCGGGTGAGATTGGGCTAGTCAGTTCTGAAGTATGCTAATTAACGAGGTTTTCTTTTCCTTCCCCGCCCCCTCCCTCTCCCCCCCATTAACGTTTGGATTTATACTTTATGATCATGTAGCATTGTTCAACTGGGGAAAAACAAATGGGTGACAGAACAAAAACTGGTGCTCTGAAATGACTCAGTGAAACACACTTCACCCCGAGGAAGTTATCTGAAATAATTCCTTTCAATTGGCGCTGGTATTTTTTAATGTTACCGCTTCTGTAAATGTCTGATATTGCAAATTAACATTTTTATAATCTAATTTACTTCCCAGGATTAATGTATTTTTTACATTTCATTCACCTTGGACAACGAAAATAGACAAATTAGTTTCATTTTGGTTTATAGTCAATTTGGGTCTTAATTCCACTTTCAAGCTCTAAACTCTGCTTCAGAGTTGTAATGCTTAAATTAGGAGCACTGCAGGTGAATGACTGAATCCACTTAAAATCTATTTTAATTGACTTTTTTAATGATAAAAACATTGATCAATGTTTTTTCAAGACCTTGTTTTTACAAAATGTAAAATATTTCAAACACTGAAGCATGTGCACAACTTTACATAGTTTTACAATTCCATAGAAGTCAACCGGACTATGCACACACAAAGTTCTGTATATGTTGAAGTGTTTGCAGGATTAGGGCCTAAATAGATCTGTCATTCTCTTATTAGTAAAAATGAGGGAGTTTCCCCTCAGATTTGAAATATCTAGATAACTTTAAGGTACTTTACATTTCTTAAGGTACTTTAGAAAAAACGCTTTTTAGTATATGTTCAAATATTTTGAGTGTTTTGAAATACAAACTATTGCTTAAATAGTAGAGACAAAAATATAATGAATACAAGTATATTATGAATATAAACAAGCATTTAATCAGGCTTTTAATTAATAACAACCAGGATAGAGTTAGCAATCATTGTAGGGTAGATAAAGGGGCAGTAATTTTATTGAGTCACTTAGGGGTATCTTAAGGTATTTTATATTTGTTTGGTTTTAATTTATGTGGACACCACAGAAATATCCAAATAAGCAATAGTATATAAATCAAAATTAAATAGAGTATTACCCTACATTTATATAGCAATTTTGAGAACAAAGGATCTCCACCCTGTATTAGTAGAGGGAGGGAAGGATAGCTCAGTGGTTTGTGCATTGGCCTGCTAAACCCAGGGTTGTGAGCTCAATCCTTGAGGGGACCATGTAGGGATCTGGAGCAAAAACAGTATTTGGTCCTGCTAGTGAAGCGGGCTGGACTTGATGACCTTTCAAGGCCCCTTCCGCTTCTAGGAGGTAGCCTATCTCCATTAATTTAATTTTAATACCAGGGGTTCTCAAACTGGGGGTCAGGACCCCTCAGGGGGTCATAACATGATTACATGGGGGGTTGTGAGCTGTCAACTTCCACCCCAAGGCCCGCTTGCCTCCAGCATTTATAATGGTGTTAAATATATAAAAAAGTGTTTTTAATTTATAAGGAGGGGGTCACACTCAGAGGCTTGCTATGTGAAAGGGATCACCAGTAAAAAAGTTCGAGAGCTCCTGCTGTATACCATACACATGCAAATAGCCTCCTTGGCTTCAGTGAAGCAACTTGTGTGAGAAAAGATCTGCAGGCCAAGTCCAGATGCAAAAAACTGTAGTCCTGATCCTTCAAGGAGCTTCCTCTGGGTAGTTCCCATTGCCTACATCGAGTCCCACTCAAGTCAATTGGGGACTGGGGGTCCACCCGTGCAAATGTGATTGCAGAATTGGGACTTGTATAAAGGGATCATTTCACTTGACCCTGAAATGCACCCATTTTGTAAAATTATTTAGCATCATATAACCTCAGTTTAAAAATCCAGTCTCTCAAACTCTGTCATATGAGAATAGTCCTGCTGGAAGCAATGGGATTTCTCACATGAGATTTTCCAGGATCAAGCCCTGAATCATAGAATATCAGGGTTGGAAGGGACCTCAAGAGGTCATCTAGTCCAACCCCCTGCTCAAAGCAGGACCAATTCCCAACTAAATCATCCCAGCCAGGGCTTTGTCAAGCCGGGCCTTAAAAACCTCCAAGGAAGGAGACTCCACCACCTCCCTAGGTAACGCATTCCAGTGTTTCACCACCCTCCTAGTGAAATAGTGTTTCCTAATATCCAACCTGGACCTCCCCCACTGCAACTTGAGACCATTGCTCCTTGTTCTGTCATCTGCCACCACTGAGAACAGCCGAGCTCCATCCTCTTTGGAACCCATCTTCAGGTAGTTGAAGGCTGCTATCAAATCCCCCCTCATTCTTCTCTTCTGGAAACTAAACAATCCCAGTTCCCTCAGCCTCTCCTCATAAGTCATGTGCTCCAGACCCCTAATCATTTTTGTTGCCCTCCGTCGGACTCTTTCCAATTTTTCCACATCCTTCTTGTAGTGTGGGGCCCAAAACTGGACACAGTATAATAATTAATCCAACTAATATTGAAATTGATGGGAGTCCCTGTGATGACTGTAATATTAATTTTATTGGGTATTTACTGGGTCTGGGATGGGGGAGATATCATGGGTTTAAGGCCCTGTTTCAAATCACACTTAGCAGGGACTTGAATGCAGGTGAGTGCTCTAACCACTATATTGACTATAATGGGATGGGATTTCTCACTTTCTGTCTCTGGTTTTTCATGAAGAATTACCTTAGGGCACATCTTCACTGGCAACATTAAAGCGCTACCACAGCAACATTTTAATGTGGCTTGTGTAGTCGTGGAGCAGTGTTGGGAGAGACCTCTCCCAGTGCTCTAAAAAAACCACCCTCACAAGGGGCACGGCTCCCTGTGCTGGTGCACTGTCTATACTGGCACGTTACAGCGCTCAGGGGTGTGTTTTTTCACACCCCTGAGCGAGAAAGTTGCAGCGCTGTAAAGTGCCAGTGTAAACAAGCCCTAAGTGACTGATCTGACTTAGGTGCATAACTCCAGGAGATGGTTCATGGCTGAGAATCCTGAATGGGGTGGGGCGGAGGAGGGTGTGCCTATTTTTGGCCTGTCAGTCTGGCATGTAAGGCCCAGATCAATAAGGTTAGCCACCTAAGCACATCTGGGCCATAAGCCCTGACCCTTTCCTCTGCATTTTCTCCCTGGTTCTGCTTGCTGTCTTCTGAGAATCCCTTTCCTGGGGTACATCTACACTGGAACTGGAAGGTATAATTTCCAGCTCAAGTAGACATACCTGTGCTCACTCTGATTGAACTAGCACACTAAAAATAGAAGTACAGCCTCAGCAGCGCCAGCGTGAGTGACAGGATGGGCTAGATATCTGAGTACATACCCAGGGTCTTGGTTGGGATCATATGGCAGGGGACTAGCCCCTCCCACCACTCACATCACAACAGTTACACTTCTATTTTTAGCACGGTAGCTCGATCAGAGCTGCATGGGTATGTCTATTTGAGCTGCAAATTACTCCTGCAGCTCATAAGTCATACCCTCCAGCACCTACCTCTCCCTAGGAACTGTATGGGAAGACTGGACACCTAACTTGGGGCTGAGAATTCCACTAGGTGGCAGGGCACCTAGGAGTTAGATATTGCAACGCCTAAGTAGCGTGACCATATGTCCCGTTTTGGCCAAGACAGTCCCCTTTTTAAGCCCTGTCCTAGCTGTCCTGACTTTTTTGGCAAAACTGGGCATTTGTCCTGCTTGCTCTTGCCAACTGATCATCAGTTGGCAAAAGCAAATTGGACAAATGCATAGTTTTGGCAAAAAAGTAGGGTGTGCGAGAGGGAGGGCTTGAGAGAGCGGCTCGGGCCGGATCAGCCCCACTCGGGTGGGCGGCAAGGTATCTTGGGCCGGCCCCACATGCGGGGGGCCCTTAGGCCAGCCCCATGCAGTGTCCCATTTACCCTTTGGGAAAATATGGTCACCCTACACCTAAGTCCCTTTGTGGAACTAGGCCCAGATTAGCAAACCTTCTCTCCTGTCTTCAGAGAGCACTGAGTGGCTACATCTCCTCCTACTGCTGGGTGCCAAAACTCCCTGCCCCCAAATCTTGTCCGTCTCAACCCAGTTCACCTGTTCTGGTAGTCCCAGCCATGTACAGACTATAAGTCCTCGCATCCCCTAGTTATTCATGTATCAGGCACCCAAATAGGCAGAACTTTCGGATCCTGTGAATTATATTCATCTTTAGAGTCTCCAAATTAGCACATAGACAACTGATTCGATGAAGGCTGATGGACATATTTAATATTAAGCACATGAGCAGTCCCATTGATTTCAATGGAAATACTTATATAGTTAAAGGTAAGCCCCTAAATTGGGGCCTTAGTTGTAACGTATGCTAGTAACTGATTTATTGCCTAATTAAGATTAGGTTTATTCTTAACAGATACATCTGAGATTTGAAAATGACTCACTGAAATATTATACACACACATCTAGTGAGAAGAAGGAAGAGAATGCATGATGGGGTGACATGATATCAAAGTTTTATTAGCATCTGTTTGGGATGACTGACTCAAAAGTGCTCATGAAACAAGTAGGTAGAGCTGGTTGGAAAATCCAAAACTAAATCCACAAAACATTTTTAGAAAAAAAACTATTATATACAAAATGTTTTGTAGAAAATTTTGATTTTTTTCCACCAAAAACAAACATTTTAATTTAATTTTGAATTTTTCCTTGAAAAATTAAAAAAAATCATTGAAATAAAATTGTTTTTTTGAAATATATTGATTCTGATGAAACTGCATTTTTCAACAACAAAAAATGGTTGAAAATTTTTTCCCAGCTCTACAAGAGAGCTGTGCAGATTATCCCAAAACCTTCATACCACAGTGCACCATCCTTTATTCTGCATACACCACCTTGCCCGAGCCATGTAAAACATCCAGAAGAGAGGGCATCTGGTGAGCCCCAAAATCAGAGGAATGGAAAGGTGGGTGACACCTTTGTCTCCCCTTCAGGTCCTGTGCTCAGTTCATCCAAATCTTGAGGATCTGCTCCCATGAGTCCAAATGTACAAGCATAACTAATATATTTTAAATATAATTAATAATATTATTTTATTATATTAATAACCTCTAAAGTTATTTTAAATAGAGTTTTGTAAACATAATGTAGTGATTTAAAGGTCAGATATCTTGGGAACTTCCAGGACTAGAAGCAAGTGCTGCATGTCCCATTGAAAAGTTGGAAATCTCCTCTTTCCTATAGTATAAAGTCCATGAATGAAATCCACAACTTTGAAGTAAATGGCAAAACTCCCATTCACTTCAATGAGGTCTGGATTTCACCCAACATTTCTAGTCCTGTGGAATCATGAAATATCTAACCTTTTATCTGTCACTGGTCCAGGCCTGAATATTGCCCAGCCTCAACCACAAACCAGTGCAATTTTAGGAGGGAAATTCCATATTTGGGAAATAGGAAACATTTTTGTAGAGGTTGATAATTTATAATAACTATAATAATTCAGTTGTGGTCTGAAGCTGTTGAGAGATTTGGAATGGTGAAAGTTGTCCTGATACAGACGCATGAGTGGGCAAAGTACAAGTGAGACTGTCAAAGTTGCCCAGTTAATAAAATTTATAACATGGTTATCACCAGCACCTATTTCTAAACTGATAAATATATATTGCACATATATATGCACACATGCATAGTGGAGACAACCTAAACTGCATTAGTCATGCACTTTTAACTCTCTGCCTGCCAGTTCATCACAACTGTAAACAATTTGGTTATTATATGCAGAAAATGGGTTAGAGGAGATTTACAGAGACTATATTAACCTCTGAATTTTTTCTTCAAATCCCATTAGTTTAAAATAGTCCATATGACCAGAAATAGTGTGCGCTACTGATGCAAGAGACCTATAGCAAGCATAAAGGGGACAATGTAGCACATGAGATGTCATTCATAATTATCATTCAACAAGGGCAATGGGAGATAGCTGGCACTGGCCATCAGAAAAACTCATACTGACGAGGGAATAGAACCTACTCTAATACATCTACCAAAGGCTCTTCCTGACAAAGATGCTCTACAGCAGGAATAATTATTTTTTATCAAGGTCCAAATTTCTTGGTCAAGGCATAGTCAGCGTCCAGCCTCCAGAGAAAATAATACAAAAATAACAATAATGACAATAAGTAAATAAAAAGATTTCGGAGTCTGTTCAAAAGCATCTGACGGTCTGGATTTGGCCCACGGGCTTCCTATTGACTACCTCTGCTCTACAGTACATACATACCGTAATTCCAGGAACTATTTTTACCTGAAGAGACAGTCTTCAGTATTGCCAGCCCCAAAGATTCAAAAATCATGAGTCAGACCCCCCCAAAATCAAGAGATTTTTTTAAAAAAAGAGATTACATTGTGGTTTTTGGTCTCTTTGGATTTTTGAACTCCCCCTGCCCACCCGCATGGGTTGTCAGCTCTCTCCCCAGTTGTGATTTTGGCCTCTAACTTCAAGAGATCTCAACCCCATTTCTATCCATCCCCCTGCCCAGCAATTAATTCTGTCCCCCAAGCTCCAAATTAATCTTGTCCTGTCCCCTAACCCCCATCAATTCTGCTTCCATATCTGCCCTCCATCCCCCACCTCACTTCTTCCTCTCCTCCACCTCCCATTTCTGCTGCTCCTGGGGTTTTACACTCCCTCCTCCCATGCCTGGAGGGACTGCAGCAGGGTCCCCTCTGCTCCTTCCAGGTCTAGCATTGCAGGGAGGGAGAGGAGAGGGGAGATGAGGAGGCATCATATTGCTCACAGGAGGGGAGGGAGGAGGAGGGAGCAGGATCCTGCTGAGCTGCTGGAGTCTTTCTGCTCCCTCCCCTCCTATGAAAATACTTTCAGCTCTTGAAGGTAGAGGGAGAGAGCAAAGCCTGCTTCTTGCAGCAGCCTGGATTGGGGGCTTTTCGCCAGGAGGTGAGGAAGTAGGGAAGGCAGCCAATCAGAGGGGGATTTTCCCCTGGCTATGTTGAAGTTCCCAGAGGGCTGGAGTGTCTGGTGTTATTGGCAGACAGGCTCCAGCCAGGGCTGAAATCTTGTGACTAGAGAAAAAATCTGCATTGATGGCTTTGACCCTGGTGAATCTTCCAAGGTTGGCAGGTTTCGTAGACCAGCCAATGGGGGTAAATCCCACTTCCCCCTCTGACTCCTGAGGGAATAATCAGTCAGAAACTCTGCAAAACGCAAAGAGTTTCTAGTTCCCTATGCAGCAATAACAGACAAAGGTAAACTGTAGGTTTCAAATGTGCACTCAGCTCTGGAATCAACATCCCCAGGAGCCCTGTCTTCATTCCAGATCCATATACAGAAGGTGCTGATTAAAGCCTCAGTTCAGTAAAGCACTAAAGCAGGTACTGAACTATACTTATATGCTTAACTCCATCCCTATTCAGCCAAGCACTTAAGCTTTAAGCACGTTTAAGTCCCATTGACTTGTATGGGACTTCGTCAAAAGCTTAAGTGTTTCACTGAACGAGGATAGATTTCTAAACAACTGCCTAAATCTTAGACTCCAATCCTGCAGAAAAATACAGATAAATAGAAGTGGACAAAAGAGCTGGGATAGACATATAGAGGTTTTCAAAAATGGCTGTTGTATAATGCAATTAAAACAAAAGAGAAGGTAACAACAGAAAGAAAAAAGAATGAACAGGAAGGAAGATCTGATTTAATTTTACAGATCTGCTTCCCTATGAAACATTCTTTGGCTTTCCCCAGGAGACCACAAGTGATTTTTACATACCATAATGCTGCATACCATAAACATTTAAGCTTGGACAGAGTTTCAGTCTTAAATCTGAATTTCCTGCATTAGTCAATTTAAGGCAGATCCTTAATGCTATTTGCATGTCTTTTGTGTACGTGTGTATTGTCTTTGGTCTTTGAGTGTTTCACTAACGATACTGTAAAAATCTTCAAAGAGAGTAGCAGTGCTAGCTTTGAGACACTTGTGGGCTCATTACAAGCTGGTGAATTCTATTCTGGATGTTGTACTTAGAGGGCTTGGTTTGGAGCTCACATCAGTTTTACACGGGTGTCAGATCTGATTTCCACTGATGTAAGCAAAACCAAAATCAGGAGAGTGTCTTCCGTAGGAAAAAAACAAAAAACAAAACCAAGGGCAGATTGTGGGCCAACCTGCATATGGGCAAGGAGATATAAGATGCCCCCTTGCGCTATTGCATTGCTGCGGTGGTAGCAGAGGTAGCAGGCTCCACAGAGCTGCCTATCTCCCCTTCTGCCCCCTCACACACACATATGGGCAGGAGGGAGAGAAGCCTTGACTCCTCCCTCTCAATACACCCAACAATGTAGCTAAGCCGGCACAGCAGAGAGTGTACACTACACCAGATATAGGCCTGTTCCTGCCCTGGAGCAGCAGGGAGACAGGGAGTGTGACTACAAGTCCCCTAGTCACAATCTCCCTTCTGGCCTGCTCCAGAGACAACACAACAATGTCTTTGTCACAATCCAGCTCCAAATAAATGTGAAAAGTGGGATTTTGTCAATACAGGCATTAAAGAACATCACACTCTGTTGTGTAAATAGGTATTTCCTGAACTCTATTAACAGTAAAAATCCTCATAAAAATACTCATAGTTTTAAATTCATTTCTTTAAATAGCTACCATAATCAAACTATATTCTAAATTAGTTATAAAATGGAGTAAACAATAATACTTTGCACTTTTTTAGCACCCTCCATTCAAGGATGCCAAAGCACTGTAGAAAGCACTCAGCTATAATACGACAGAGATGAGTGCCACAGCAATCAATCATTAAATTAGGTCTCACAGGACTTGTGAGGTAGACAACTATTAGAGTCACCATTTTACATACTGGGAAAGAGTGAGGGAGAGTTTAAGTTACCTGTACGTTTCACATAGTAAGTCAGCAACAGGATTCAGATAACCTAGTCCCCTGCTTTCGCCAGAAAACTATCCTTTCTCCCTATGGCTCTGATTCAGTGAACGATCTGATTCACAAAAGCATGTGCTTAAGTGAATAGGAATGGAATTAAGCACATGCTTAATTGCTTTGCTGAATCAGAGCCTACAGGGAAGCTGGGACAATGTGTATAGTGGGGGTGCTGAGATCTATTGAACTAAATTGTAAACCCATATATAATGGAAACCACTTCAAGCCAGAGGGTGTTGCTGTTTTTCACAATGTGCTTTGCCAGTGTCTTGGGCATAGGAATCTCTAGAAATGTCTGGTTTGCAAAGAGCTGTGATTCACACTGCCATCAGGGACATCACATGCTGAAAATGGAAAAGAAAAATTAACAAAATGTGGGTTTTTTTCAAAATGTTTCGTCTACCTACTCATCCTACCATGGCAATAACTACCACTGCACAAGTCATTTCCTGGGAATTAGTGGCTCATGGCTGTACCTCAGGGCCATTGGTTCTTAACAGCTGCTCATTAACCTTCTGGAAATGCCCTGCACCTAAACTGTTATTGCTTCACAGCTTGCAACTTTCATTTTTGTTTATACCAAGGGCTTTTAAAAAATTATATATGTGTAAAAGAATTAAGAAAGAGAGTAAGGATTGCTCCTGGACTTAACTTTGTATTCTACTTTCACCCAGAAGTTAATTTCTACAGCGGAGTCATAGAACCCCCTGACAAGAAGGTTTAGGAGAAAAATCTTTATAATCATGTTCTTGAACAGAGGCCTGAGTTCAAGGATGGCCTCAGGCTCCTCTACATCAGCCTGGGAGGAATGTGCAGGCTGCCTTACTCATGGGCACTCAGGAGCCTCTGCTAGGAGAACTGTTTATACTTCTACTACTTAAGCATGGGATGAAGAGGAGGCGAGATTTTAAAAAAATTTATAAAAAGAGAATAGAGTTGCTCAGAATGACAAGGAGAGTGAATCTTGCTGATAAGGCTCATCTTGCAGATGGGACTTGCCGTCAGGATTGAAAGGAACCTCTGTCGAAACAAAAAGGAAAAAGTCTGAGCACAACTATTCTTTAACTGCTTACAAAGCAATATACCTGAGCACAGTATTGTGCTCTATTAATTGCAGTATTGGTAACATCGTGCTAGGTGCTGTATAAAAACATATTGAGGGCCAATTTCTGTCTCAAGGAGCTTACAATTTAAATAAACAAGACAGTGTTATTATTACAGTTTTACAGATGGGGAGTTGAGCCATAGAGTGATAGAGTTTCTCTCTCCAAGGTGTTCTCTCTGTGCTCTTGCTTTCCATTGAAATAGAGCCAAACATCACGGGGTGCTCAGTTCTGGGTAAGAACAAGTCCTAAGTGACTTGTGTAAAATGACAAGGTAGGTGAGGAACAGAACCTAGATCTCATGAGTCCTAGCCCAAGAAATTAACCACAAGATCATCTTTCCTCCTATCAATCAGTGTCCTGGGCTCTGAAGCAGAAAATGCTATATAAGTACTCTGTCCCATTAGCTATAGCTATAGTTTTGAATTTAGCTTACACAACTGTACCTGACTAAAGCCCGGAACCTGATCCTGAGAGGTGCTTCGCACTGATGCCCCAAGAGGAGACCCAAGTCACAGGTTAGGACAGGAACTAGCTGAGAAAATCAACATACAAACTGCTCCAGGAATTAATTAATGCTCTTTTCTTCTATTGATTTTTTTAAAATAATTGTATTTTAGATATTTTATATATATTACAGACTTTGGTAATGGAAAGAAAATGTAATTTTATAGAAAAGTAACATCAATCTTTTATCCCTAAAGATGAGAAAAAGGAGGACAAACATATTCTGTTTAGATGTTTCCTGTTTTAATGGAAGGTAACACCTTGCAGCCCAGAGACTATGTGACTGAGCTCATCATGGGCAAGATAAACACTGTACATAAATTAAGATAACATCATGCAGTAGAGTAAATACCAGGTGTCAGACTGACAGGATGCCAGGGTCAGAGCAGGGAGAACAAAAGTATTCTCCACCCGCTAATATTGCACACTTGATACAAGAAGTGTCTGTCACAAGTGCAGTCTCTGTACAGTCTCTGGGGGATAAAGGCCTGTGGAGCAGAAATGGTGCACGGCCAGGAGTACACTGAGCCTCTTGAAAAGATGTAGACATGGATGTCTTCCCTCTGTGTACTGGGATCTCCCTGGGGCTTTACACCATCCTCCAGCATGGAATTAGCTGCTGACTCAGGTGGCTTGTTGGGATTTGGAAACGGAGGAGGAGGGAGGGGCTAGAATACACCCAAAGCCACCATTGTCCCACATCCTGCTCCTGCACTGAGCACAAGGCACAGAGAACAGATTTGGTACCACATCCTTCTGCTGTACCACCACAAGCAGTGTTATTGAAAGACCTCAGAAGCTAAATGTGATTTAATCTAGTGAGTCTATACTGGGATGCAAGATCTCCGAAGCCAGGAGCTGCAGGAAGAAGGGGTTGGCAATTGGTGAATAGCATTCTGATTTTTGAGCCAATGCATCTCCTTCCTTTCTCCCAAAATGCATGTAGGTAAGAGCATACTGTGATGCAGGAAGTGCCATTTTTCTGATGTACTGTAAAACCAATGTCCTGAGCAGACCGAGTCACTTAAAAGACGCCATCTGACTTTTTGCAACAATACTGATGTTAATCCCAGATTCCTGGCTACATTTCAGTTTGGATGGTTATATTCTTTCTGTCCAAATTCCCCTTATGGTTTCAAGGAGTTTTTTAGTTCTTTTTTTCTACCTTACCAAAAGTGTTGTGTAAAGTTGTATGTTGTAAAAGAGAAATAGCCAACTTGCAATATTTTTTCCTACTGTTGTTACAAGTAATACTCCAAATTACTATGACTGAAGGGAATTAAGGGGAGGAAATCTCTAATTTTTTTTTCAGTTTACTTTGTACACTTTATAGATAGTTTCCTGTATTTGTGCGGGTTTTGTTACATCGTAACTGGACAAAAAAATTTTTTTTCTAAAGAAAGAAATAGGAAAATGTGAATGAAAACCAAACTGGCAAACTTGGAGGCATCTGTAGTTCCTGAACTACTTTTAACTTTTTTTTTTAATTGGTTAGATTTAAACTTGATATTGCCCCTTTAACCAGTGGTTGTTTTGTCCCCAGTGTTGGATAAATTGATTTCCCGGACACAATATAGGACCCAATCCTGCAAAGATATAATCATGCAAGTAGTGCTTACTTTACAAAATGGGGAAAATGGGCCCAAATCCTGCAACATGTTCTATGCATGCAGAGCTCAACTATAGTCATATGCTTCAGCAGAGAGCTAGAGAATAATCTACTCAGAAGTCTCTTACTTTATTAAATCCTCCACACAACACATCCTAGTCCTCTCTAAGAAGTGAAGAACCAAGAACCCTATGAGTTAAATTCTGGCTCCACTCAAGTCAATGGCAAAACTCCTACTGACTTCAATGAGGCTGGGATTGCCCCAGTTAAGTTTAACCTACTTCTGCCATCATAGGCAGCAGTTCAGCTTCTGGAATTATACATATTTTTGTTCATTACGTCAGTACATGTTCAAAGTTTAGAAGCACGACATGTTCTAATCTGGGATAAAAATAACCAATCCTGCTCTTTCCATTTCTTCTCTACGTGTTACGGATTTGAGGTGCTTCCTTGAACCTGAAAATTATAGTCCTTTATTTATCCAGACAACGAGTACAAGCATGGGGAAAGGCAGTGCAAGCTTCTTCACATCGCCCTGCAAATATGGATAAACTGGATTATGGAGGAACCACTTCTGGAGCTGAGAGTAGGTCACTCTGCATGCTCAGTCCTTGGCCTATCTGTAGAAACAGCCAACAAAGGGTGCCAGCTGTGATGTGGACCCCTGAAACCAAACTCATTTCACACAGGTTATTGAACTAAGGATTATTCCAAGATCCAGAAACTCACAGCTGTTTTGAGTTTGGCAGTATTGCAAGGAGAAAGCAGGACCAATTAATTTAGTAATAATAAAATAATAAACGAACGAACACAACTGGCTTATTCCACATCTAATCAATATTACCTTGTACCTGCTGTAACCCAGCATCACTTGGTTTTTGCATAGTTAAGATGTAAAAAGATTGAGGAAGCTGAGAGTGTAACCTAAAAGCTAGACTCAGTCATTGGAATGTTAATATATGTAGATTGAGATGAATTAAGATCAGTAAAATATTTCAGTGACGCTACCTGCTGGATATTGGATGTCATTTGCTACGCTAAACCAGTCTTTTCTGAATTGGAATGGTTTCAGATATCTTGGAAATTACTCCTGCAAAGCAACATGACAAAAAGGTCAGTAACACAGATCACTGGGAGGAAAACAAAATCTGACATCAAAGAAGTAACAGTTCACATTACATCTAGCATGGCTGAACTCTGGATTTTTGAATTTGAATCACTGCATCTGTGATACTAATCCCCAGTGATGGGCCCTAATCCCCTTTGTTCACTATTACACATCCTGCTTGACTTGAAATGACGTTTTGGCAATAGAATGTTATTGACTGTGGCACCACAATGCTAGATAGCCTACCAGGCACACGGAGGTTTAGCCAGCTAATTTGTTAGGATGGGATTTTCAGCAGCCATGACCAGGTTCTTCCACATCAGGAAGGTTCAAGGGGAATTGGATGGGAGAATGAAACCACACTGTGGGGGACATCAAGAGCACAGTAAAAAATCACAGGAGTGGGGACTATTTCATTTTCATATTGCCTCAGTGGTTGCGCCTGTGCATGATTGTAGAGCAGGGAAAAGAGCAGCCCAACAGGCAGAGAAATGAAAGTTGGCCTGAAGCTTGGCACAGGAGCCCTCAATTCAACAAACATTTAAAAAATGTAAATACATTGGCTATCTTTTAGGGCTGTCAATTAATCGCAGTTAACTCAAGCAATTAACTCAAAAAAAATCGCAATTAAAAAAAAATAATCATGATTAATCACAGTTTTAATCGCATCATTAAACAATAGAATACCAATTGAAATTTATTACATATTTCTGATGTTTTTCTACATTTGCATATATATTGTATTCTGTGTTGTAACTGAAATCAAAGTGTATATTACTTTGATTACAAATATTTGCACTGTAAAAATGATAAACAAAAGAAATAGTATTTTTCAATTCACCCTCATACAAGTACTGTAGAACAAACTCTTTATCATGAAAGTGCAACTCACAAATGTAGATGGTTTTTCTGTTACGTAACTGCACTCAAAACAAAACAATGTAAAAGTTCAGAGCCTACAAGTCCACACAGTCCTACTTCTTGTTCAGCCAATCGCTAACACAAACAAGTTTGTTTATATTTACAGGAGATAATGCTGCCCTCTTCTTATTTACGATGTCACCAGAAAGTGAGAACAGGCATTTGCATAGCACTTTTGTAGCCCGCATTACAAGGTATTTACATGCTAGATATGCTAAACATTCGTATGCCCCTTCATGCTTCGGCCACCATTCCAGAGGACATGCTTACATGCATTAATTGCATTTGTGACTGAACTCCTTGGGAGGAGAATTGTATGTCTCCTGCTCTGTTTTACCCGCATTCTGACATATATTTCATGTTGACTGCCTTACTATTGTTTTAAAAAAAAAAATCTTCCTTCTGCAGCATTTCCAGCCTAAAGGAGACTGGAACCAGTGATCTAACCCAACTATGTGCTTGGGTGCTATAGTTGCAAGCACCATAGAAATGTTTGTAAATAAATAACCTGGGTTTCCTGATGTGCTGCGCACTTCCACAAAACAGGCAGAGTACAGACAGAGGTAGTGCAAGCTTCTCTACTGTGCCCCTACAATGGGTTTCAACCATGAATTGGAAAAAACAACTCTAGGCTGATATGGTAGTTCACTCTCCACACCTAGTTCAGTCATTGGCTTCTTTGCTGTGACTGCCACCAAGTGCAATGAGGATACCAATCCCACCAACTCATCTCAGACAGGCATCAAACAGCCATCAGACAGTACTGAGTTTTGGCCGCCACTGCCCTGGGCCTCAGTCAAGTCAGTGACCTACCATTGAAAGACTCTGGATCCTGTTATCTGTCCCCTGATCTCTCCAGATCAAAAAATAGGAAATGGTGTCAGTGATTGCACAGACAATCCAGGAAGTTTTTGGAAAGTGTAGGGGACAATTTCATGGTGCAAGTGCTGGAGGAACCAAGTAGGGGCAGAGCTCTTCTTGACCTGCTGCTCACAAACCAGGAAGAATTAGTAGGGGAAGCAAAAGTGGATGGGAACCTGGGAGGCAGTGACCATGAGATGGTCAAGTTCAGGATCCCGATACAAGGAAGAAAGGAGAGCAGCAGAATGCAGACCCTGGACTTCAGAAAAGCAGACTTTGACTCCCTCAGGGAACAGATGGGCAGGATCCCCTGGGAGAATAACATGAAGGGCAAGGGGGTCCAGGAGAGCTGGCTGTATTTTAAAGAATCCTTATTGCGGTTGCAGAAACAAACCATCCTGATGTGTAGAAAGAATAGTAAATATGGCAGGCGACCAGCTTGGCTAAACAGTGAAATCCTTGCTGATCTTAAACACAAAAAAGAAGCTTATAAGAAGCAGAAGATTGGAGAAATGACCAGGGAGGATATAAAAATATTGCTCAGGCATGCAGGAGTGAAATCAGGAAGGCCAAATCACACTTGGAGTTGCAGCTAGCAAGAGATGTTAAGAGTAACAAGAAGGGTTTCTTCAGGTATGTTAGCAACAAGAAGAAAGTCAAGGAGAGTGTGGGCCCCTTATTGAATGAGGGAGGCAACCTAGTGACAGAGGATGTGGAAAAAGCTAATGTACTCAATGCTTTTTTTGCCTCTGTCTTCACAAACAAGGTCAGCTCCCAGACTGCTGCACTGGGCAGCACAGTATGGGGAGGAGGTGACCAGCCCTCTATGGAGAAAGAAGTGGTTCGGGACTATTTAGAAAAACTGGATGAGCACAAGTCCCTGGGGCCAGATGCGCTGCATCCAAGGATGCTAAAGGAGTTGGCGGATGTGATTGCAGAGCCATTGGCCATTATCTTTGAAAACTCATGGTGATTGGGGGAGGTCCTGGATGACTGGAAAAAGGCTAATGTAGTGCCCGTCTTTAAAAAAGGGAAAAAGGAAGATCCAGGGAACTACAGGCCAGTCAGCTTCACCTCAGTCCGTGGAAAAATCATGGAGCAGGTCCTCAAGGAATCAATTCTGAAGCACTTAGAGGAGAGGAAAGTGATCAGGAACAGTGAGCATGGATTCACCAAGGGCAAGTCATGCCTGACTAATCTAATTGCCTTCTATGAGGAGATAACTGGGTCTGTGGATGATGGAAAAGCA
Organism: Trachemys scripta elegans; assembly: GCF_013100865.1. Classification (NCBI taxonomy): domain Eukaryota; kingdom Metazoa; phylum Chordata; order Testudines; family Emydidae; genus Trachemys; species Trachemys scripta. Next base: position 104,244,504 of record NC_048301.1, on the reverse strand, counting down.
GTGGATGTGTTATTCCTTGATGTTAGCAAAGCTTTTGATACGGTCTCCCAGAGTATTCTTGCCGGCAAGTTAAAGAAGTATGAGCTGGATGAATGGACTATAAGGTGGACAGAAAGCTGGCTAGATTGTCGGGCTCAATGGCTCCATGTCTAGTTGGCAGCCGGTTTCAAGCGGAGTGCCCCAAGGGTTGGTCCTGGGTCCGGTTTTGTTCAATATCTTCATTAATGATCTGGAGGATGGCGTGGACTGCACTCTCAGCAAGTTTGCAGATGACACTAAACTGGGAGGAGTGGTAGATACGCTGGAGGGTAGGGATAGGATACAGAGGAACCAAGACAAATTAGAGGATTGGGCCAAAAGAAACCTGAAGAGGTTCAACAAGGGCAAGTGCAGACTCCTGCACTTAGGACGGAAGAATCCCATTCACTGTTACAGACTAGGGACCGAATGGCTAGGCAGCAGTTCTGCAGAAAAGGACCTAGGGGTTACAGTGGACGAGAAGCTGGATATGAGTCAACAGTGTGCCCTTGTTGCCAAGAAGGCTAACGGAATTTTGGGCTGTATAAGTAGGGGCATAGCCAGCAGATCGAGGGACGTGATCATTCCCCTCTATTTGACATTGGAGAGACCTCATCTGGAGTATCGTGTCCAGTTTGGGGCCCCACACTACAAGAAGGATGTGAAAAAATCGAAAAGAGTCCAGTGGAGAGCAACAAAAATGATTAGGGGGCTGAAGCACATGATTTATGAGGAGAGGCTGAGGGAACTGGGATTGTTTAGTCTGCAGAAGAGAAGAATGAGTGGGGATTTGATAGCTGCTTTCAACTACCTGAAAGGGGGTTCCAAAGAGGATGGATCTAGACTGTTATCAGTGGTACCAGATGACAGAACAAGGAGTAATAGTCTCAAGTTGCAGTGGGGGAGGTTTAGGTTGGATATCAGGGAAAACGTTTTCACTAGGAGGGTGGTGAAGCACTGGAATGGGTTACCTAGGAAGGTGGTAGAATCTCCTTCCTTAGAGGTTTTTAAGGTCAGGCTTGACAAAGCCCTGGCTGGGATGATTTAGTTGGGAATTGGTCCTGCTTTGAGCAGGGGGTTGGACTAGATGACCTCCTGAGGTCCCTTCAAACCCTGATATTCTATGATTCTATGATTGCTATTGTTACAATGATGACCACAGGAATTTGTAATGGGGCATTGGCAGAATTAATTTCTTGCCTCTTTTCAGCACACTTCTAATTAATCCAGGGAATAAAACACATATTATGTGCTTCCTCCTTTTGCAATGGATATTTTTTCTGTACTGGATTTTGAGTTTATTATCATAATTAACCTATAGTTTTGTGAATTAAGTAAATGGGCCTTAGTTAATTTTTTTTTTATTATTGGTTTTAGTATCAATCTTAATTGACATGAGAAAAAAAAGATTTTATTCTGGGTAGCATCTTTTTCCCCCAGGAGTACAAAAACCTTTATATAAGTTTATGTCTTCATAGCTGCTGGGAGGGTGCTTCCCAGCATGAGCAGACAGACATGGGCTAGCCCTGCTTAAGTTAGCATGCTAAAAGCCTACATCCTAGGCCCTCTTACTGTCCTTCCCTCTCCACAAGCTTTCTTCCCTGTGTGGTCATTGTCACCGTGACTTTGTTGGTCACAACTGAGAATACCAAATTCAGGACAAACTGCTGAGAAATAGGGTAGACACCCCCCCGAACTGGTGGTTATTCTCCCATAAGATATACCAAACCAGCAACAAAAGTAAATTTCTATTTCACCGCACTGGCTAACAAGAAGTCAGAAAAAGCAGTTTCCTTAGGCATTCCAGTCCTTGTATCACCACCAAAAACACTAGATTTAAAGTTGAGTGGTTACTTAAAACTAATTTAATCAAAGTGTTCTTCTGATCCCAAAGGACCAGCCACATATGCAGATCAATATATAACTCAGATCTTACCCAATAATCATGCTGTTGCCAATCCTTTAGTATCTAATATCTAAAGGTTTATTTATAAAAAGAAAGAAAGAAAAGTGAGTTAAAATTGGTTAAATGAATCAAATACATACAATAAATGCAAAGTTCTTGGATCAGGCTTGTAGCAGTGATGGAATAAACTGCTGGTCTGTTAAGTCTTTGGTTGCTTCCAAATCATTGGAATGTCCTCACTCCCTTGGTTAGAATGCTCCCATTAGTATAAGTTCATAGTCCAGAAGTTTGACCAGGAAAGAGGCAAAATGGAGATATTTCCAGCACCTTTTACAGCTTCTGCCAATTGAAGAGAAACCCATTGTTCTCCTTTCGGAAAATTACAGGTAGCAAGATGGTGTTTGGGGTCACATGGGTAAGTCACATGTCCATGCATGATTTCGCTTAGTTACAGCAGAAGCCATTACCTATACTCCAAATGGAACATTCACAGGAAAGTCCATTAAGTGTAGATAGGTGTCTCCCATGGTCCATCGTGAGTTAAGTGTTCCTTGATAAGCCACTTAATTTGAATAGTCCCTTCCAAAATGTGCAGCCTAAAGACCTTGTGGGCGTTACCACAGGAACGAACATACTTGAAACGCAGGTATAGAGCCAATGCTTATAAACTTCAAATACAAAAATAATACATGCATACAAATAGCATAATCATATTCAGCAAATCATCACCTTTCCATAGACACCTTACTTGACATACTTTGTACAAGATTTGTTGCAATTATATAACAGTGGTAGCAACAATGATCTACATGGTCATATTTTATCAGATAACATCACAGTCATGCTAACTGACAAATTAGGTGAATTTCTGTTTGGTGCTCATGAGTATTTTGGCTATGTAAAGGACATCTCAGGTCTCCTCAGGGGCAGAATTCATGTGTTTTCACTACTACAGATGCAGCAGTCATTAACACACAGGGCTTTTAGTACAAAATGAAGCCTCTGCTAGTACCAGAAAAGAAGTTCTGTGGCTTTTGCTGGCAACAGAGGAACGCAGGAGCATGAATTCTTTACCCCAATATGCTATGCAATCATTATGCTCAGCTATGTCTCTTGGTGGTGAATCAAACAGGTCAAGCTACTAAGACGGGGCCGAGAGATGTCCTTACATATCTAAATTGCTCCTGAGGACCAAACAGAAATTCACCTAATTTGTCAGTTAACATGGCCACAAAAGAAGAACACTTGAAGAGAGGGAAGGACAGTAAGAGGCCCGAGGATCAACTCTAAAGAACTTGGAGCCTCATCCAACTCTAGCTCCCATTGAAGTTAAGGGAAAGATTCTCATTTACTTTAATGGGAGCTGGATCAAGCCCTGGCATTGGAAGTTTGTGGCCTTTTGAGAGAAGCTGGAGGAACAGCAACAGCTGAGAACAAGATGAGAGGCCCACCCTATCGCTCCTAGCTCATTGACTTTTTTTTGTATAAAACATTTTTAAAAGGATTGTGCACCACCAACTGTAAATGCCAATAAAAGATGCAGGTTCATTTCATTCAACAAATGCAGACAATGTAGCTTTATCCGATTCTTGTCTGAAGAGGGAGGAATATTTTCTCTAATACATGACTACAGACATGACTACTTGGACAGAAAAGGACAGTTGCCTGAAAGCTCATTCAGACATTCAGTTATTGACAGTACCAGGAAAAGGTATTGTAGAGAGAAATCTTGCCTACAATGAACTTTTTCTTCAAATTCCACATCACTGTATTACCACCAGTGCAGCTCCAGTGATGGTACCAATGGTGAGAGCTAATGGAGATAAGACCCTGATGATTACTGGCATTTTTAACAGCATGGGGCCAGGTGTTCAAGTGATATAAATTGGTGTAGCCTCGTTGATTGGAGTGGATTTGGCCCATGTTGTGTAGACTTGCTCTGAGCAGAAATGACATGGTAGTAAAAGTGCTAATGTCTTATCTATAGAAGCACACCCACTATCCTACCAGATGGGGTGGGAAATTTTAAGAAAAAAACCTTACCGCTGATACAAACACAGAGATAACATGGCAAGAACCGACATGGGACCAATATCTCTTGGAGTAATATCACTTTGATTGTAGGCTCTTCAAGGCATGGACCATCTCTGTCATGCACTTGTACAGTGCCTACCACAAATGTGGCACTGATCCATGGATTCCTACTGTAATACAAATAAAATTGAATAAATAAATAAATGTGATAGACCTTATTCTCCACAGCATTGCACCTTATGCAGTCACTTACACCTGAGTGAAATTGATGTAAATCACTAACAGATCAAAGTGGTAGCATTCTACATTCACTCTGCATAGTTGTAAGTGGCTACAGGAGGGACAAGACAGTGGAGTCACAGGCCTTTTGTTCTATGAAAGGGACACATTCTCAAAATGGTGTAAATCCACATAGCTCCATTAACTTCAATGGGGGAAATGCTCATTTATACGAGCTGAGGATCTGGCCCAAATATTGCAAGTCTGCCTTTTCAAAGATTCCATTGCCTGATTAACCTCACATTTAAGAGTATCTTTCCAATGCCTAATTTGAATTTTCCTTTTCTTGTTTCAAGAGATTATTTACCTCCTTATCTTAAACCCTTTAACTTCAGTCAAGTCCCTTCCTCCTAGGATCAACACACCTATCTCCTCTGCCATTTATTTATAACATTCTTGAGGAGGACGCTTGGGTAAGTTACTCAAAGGTCTCAAAACTGTGGATTGAGACAAATAATATGTAATCATATACCTAGTGAATAATACTGCAAGCCACAGGAAAAATACAAAGAGGAGAGGAAAAATTTACTCCCCAGCTAGGAAGCTATTGAATATTTAGGGGCATAGTCTGCCCCTTCTTCAGGATCTAGTTTCATAGAGACTCCCTCTATGTGTATTCAGAGAGGAGTTTGGTATTTAGGCCAGCCCAAACCATGGGAATGGCTGCTAAGTAGATCCTCCAATTCTCCTCACCCCCTGCATAGGAGGGCACTGAGGGCTACAGAGGCTAATGCTGCTGTTGCCATTTTGTCGTCACTCTCAAAATATTTGGTGTTTCTCTTAAAGCACCAAGTCCTGGAGTTGTGATTACATGAGAACCTCAGCTTTTGTTTTAGATACCATGAGATTCCAGCCCAGGTGGTTGCAGAGAAAAGCTTGAAAAACAGGACTCTGAAGGATCAGAAAGTCAATACATGTATTACTTGTGAAAAATCTCTTGATTTTTAAGCCAATCCCATTTTGAAAGGTTTGGGTTGGCAATCCTGGCTTTTTGAGAAGCCTTTGAGATTGAAATGGCCAGGTCTGCATTCACTTAGATTTTGTACTCTTTGCCGGATTAGGAATAGTTTAGGCAAGGCAGATTTAGTTAAAAATGGCTCACCCAAAATTTGAGGCATGTAGAAGGGGAAAAGAACCCCCTTTAATTTCTGAGCAGAGCTGTTGCCATTGCAAAAGCCTTGCAGCGTTTGAACCCATGGACCCAAAGGGCTGCCCTGGCTAGACAGTGTTTTTTGGACAAGGGAAAATCAGCACAAGTGCTTTTAATTATATGGAGAGCAGTTTGCCAGAAATAGCTCACAGGCAGTTTGCCAGATTTATTTTTTTTTTTTCAAAAGGAAAAGCCAACAGTAAACCTAAAGCCTGAATAATGGAATGTAGTAGTTCTTTTCGACTGGAGCTAGCCTGTCCAGAGGCTATTCCGTTTTATTTTCTCTTTTGTAAAAGCAACTGCTCATTTTTCAAAAGAATTAGTCTATGATCCCTAGAAGCCTGCTAAACACCACAGGCCTGGTTTTCACAGCTACCAAGCACTACAGGTTCTCAGCACTTCTGAAAATCAAACCCTAAAGGTGCATTGATTTTTAGTTCTCTCTTCAATAACACTATAAAGCTGTTTTTTTCTGAAGGATCCTGGAACAATGCTGTGCTACTGACGCAGATCTGCACTGATAGCTAGGTCTGTTTGAAAGGTACATCTGACAGAGTGGATTAAAGGTCCACTGTACTTGGGAGTCCTTGAAATGTTGTTGTTTTCTATTTTTAAACACTTGGGAGGCCCTCAGAAACTGGGGTTTGGGGGCCATAAAAGTATCTAGACAGGTGAGAAAGGTGATAGGGAAACCTGAAACCCCCTGAAATTGATTAAGAATGTAAACTTGGCTTGTGGACCAATTTGTCTGTTATTTTTTCTTTTCTCCTCATGCAACAATTTGTTCTTAATAAAACCTGGTATTAATGTCACCATCTGACTTAGGCTATTTCTACACTACAGGGACTACAGCAGCATAGCTACTGCACTATAACAGAAGGGATTTGTCACCATGTCTCCATGGGTCACCATGGAGATTTGTCACCATGTCTCCATGGGTCACAACCAAATACCAAATTCAGGTACAAGCTGCTGGGGAAAAGGGCAGGCACACCCCAGAGCTGGTGGTTATTCTTCCATGAGATATACCAAACTAGCAACAAAAGTAAAACTCCTGTCTCACCGCACTGGCTAACAAGAGGTCAGAAATGCAGCCTCCTTAGGTATTACAGTCCTTGTGCCACCGCCAAAAACACTAGACTTATTGATGAGTGGTTACTTAAAACTAATTTCATCAAAGTGTTCTTCTGATCCCAAAGGACCACCCACATACCCAGGTCAATATATAACTCAGATCTTGCTTAGTCATACCCAGATTCTAATTAGAATGTGCACATGGAAGTCCTTCAGGTGTAGATGGGCATCTTCCATGGTCCATTGGGAGTTAAGTGTTCCTTGATGGGCCATTTCCAAGTCCCTTCAAGATGAGTAGGCTAAACACCTTGTGTGCGTTACCACAGGAGCAAACATTTGAAATACAGGTACATAGTTAATATTCCTAACTTCCGATACAAAAATGATACATGCATACAAATGCATAATCATATTCAGCAAATCATCACCTTTCCATAGACACCTTACTTGACATACTTTGTACAAGATTTGTTGCAATTATATAACAGTGGTAGCAACAATGATCTACATGGTTATATTTTAATCAGATAATGTTACAGGGTTTTTCATTCATTGTGTGAAATGTTGCCTCGCCCAGGGATGATAGCTAGGTTGATGAAAACATTCTTCTGGCAACCTAGCTGCATCTATGCCAGGGGTTAATTCAGCATAGCTACATCGCTCAGGGCTGTGGATTTTTCTCACCCCTGTGTGCTATAGCTGTGTCAACCTAAGATTTAAGTGTAAACCAAGCCACAGACGATGGTCACTGTCTTTTAGGACATAGGCTTGTCTTCACTGCAATGCTAGCTGGAGGTATAACAAGTTTTGCCCCAACATGACTCACATTCACACACAAAAATTTCTAGCTTGAATTAAGTGGTGCTTTAACCTCAAGCTAGCTTGCCAGTCAGAAATAGTGTGTGTTGGGGTGGGAGGGATGAGTTGAAACTCAAGTGCTGCTGACCCTCGAGTTCCTAATGCAGTGAGGACTCAACCACTCTGTACTGCTAATGTAAATACACTGTAGAATCATAGGACTGGAAGGGACCTTGAGAGGTCATCTAGTCCAGTTCCTTGCACTCATGGCAGGATTAAGTATATTCTAGACATCCCTGACAGGTGTTTGTCCAACCTGCTCTTAAAAATCTCCAATGATGGAGATTCTATCACCTTCCTAGGCAATTTATTCCAGTGTTTAACTACCCTGACAGTTAGGAAGTTTTTCCTAATGTCCAACCAAAGTGGCCCTTGCTACAATTTAAGCCCATTGCTTCTTGCTCTATCCTATGCAGCTCAAGGGTTGTTTCGCAATATGGTCACTCTCACTCCAGGTAGGCTGCCTCCAGCATAGATAATGGAAGCTAACACTGCAGTGGAGACAATCCCTAAACTCTTCAAGGCAAGGACTGACTTTTTGTATATGTTTGTACAGTGCCTAGCACAATGGGTCTGGGGTCTCTTGGCACTACTACAATACAAATAATGAATAATAATAATACACCTCACTCTCACATGGTTACTTGTCAACGGTACCATATCGTGTAGAGGTCAGGACTCAAATAAAAACCTTTAAAAACTTTCAAATAAAACCTGTCAAGAGGCAGATAGTCTACTCTCGATGAATACTCTTAGGGGTAAATTTCAGCTCTCGGATCTGTACTGGCAATGGGGAGCCTCTTATCTGCAGTTCAGATCTCTGCTACATATTCTACAATTGATGCCCAAGCAAAGCTCACACTGACGTCAATGGGAGTGTTCATGTGGAACGAATGTAGAATAATCAGCAGAGATCCCAGTGCAAATCCAACAGCAGGGATTTATATCATTCAGACTTGCACCCAGGCAAGGAGAAATCTATGTCCAATTCAAGGGGTTTGTTAATTACATGACTGGCATATATATACCTGTTGCTCTGCAGAAAAAAAAAAGAATAAGAGCAGTACGATGGGTCTGGGACCTCTAGACACTACTAGCGGAACCTTATATATATCATCCACTTTCCCCATAGCCAGGGGGCTATACTTGTACTTTCAGGGCTCAACGTTCATTATTTCTGAGACCAGGAACCAGACTAAACTATGGGAAATATGTGACAATTAGGGCTGTGGTTTCTGTCATAGCAACTTTCAGAAAAAGTCCCGAGGTGAGTCATGGAAAAGTTAAGGAAACATAGTGTAATAAAAAGCAATCACACAAGCCATATTTGATTCCCCAAATATAGCATTGTCATCATTGTCATTTTATTTGTACTACAGTAGCATCTAGAAGAGTTATCCATTGTTGCAAGGCGCTGAACACAAAGAGAGAAAGAGACAGAGCTTGTTCTGAGGAGCTAACATTTGAAATAGACAAAACAGAGAAAGGAAGCATTATTATCCCCATTTTATTGATGGGAAACTGAGGCAGAGAGTGATTAAGTGATTTCCCCAAGGTCACTTGGGAAGTTTGTGGCAGAGACAGAAATTGAACTCAGATTTCTTGAGTCCCAGCCCAGGATCTTAATAGTTTTTATTTTTCCCTTATAGTGTAAATAACACAAGTCCATCTACTATGGTACACTTTGTACATTGGAGCTGCTGTAATGGAGTTAAGCTCTGTAAACAGAAACTGGCTCTCTAAGATTAAAAAAAAAAAAAAGTCCTTTATCTCACAGGTGAGAGGAAACAACATCCCCAGGAGTGCACTGGGTGTAGTCTTCTGTCAGCATTGGTCAGAGCCACCATTGACCTCATTGTCAATACTTAGACGACTCACCAAAGTGTTGACATTGAGCTGTTGCTCTGTCAATCTCCCTTGCGAACCAGCTTTCAATGAACTCCATTAAGTTGTTATGATCACTCCTATCCTCATCCTCCTCCATAGTCCCTCAACACTTTCACAGGCAAAAGTCCCCAAATGTCTCAAGTCATGGCATGGCTCCAATGAGAGCTATGAGAAAATCCAGGCTTATTTATAACACAAATACCAATATGTACTTGCCACTAAAATGCACGTCTCTCGCAATTTACAGTGTAAATAGAAAGGAACAGAGTAGTCAGGGTATTGAACTGGTGGTTATGCTTTACCTTCTCTAGGCTCTGTTTAAGCAAAAAAAGATTTTTTTCCTTCCTCTTTGCTGAAGGTCACACAAGGGGTGAGAACTGGCCTCATATTCAGTCAGCTGAAATCAGCAAGAATTTAACAAGAAATCCAGTGTCTGCAATTAGTCTTTTAGGAACCATGACTTGTATGTGGCCTCACAGTAATGCAGGAATAAGCTTTCCTTCCCCATCACCTACATTTGCTGTATCTCTGTGGGGTTACTGGATCAGCAAAGAAACCTGTAAATGAGGTTTGACATTTTCTGCAGAGTACTTATTTGGCTTGGCAGATGGGGAGGAGGGAAATCACAAGATAGAAGGAAGATGACACTGCAAAGTGGATTCCCCTCAAGGTGGCCCATAAATCTTGCAGCGGATTAGTTTCCTTCTTGCTTGAATCCCCAAATGAAGGAATCTCACATTTCAGTAGCTAGTAGTCTAGAAAAATCTTAGCAAAGGTCTGAAATCCTCACTTGAGCCCTGATCCAATGAATCCCTTAAGCACATAGTTAATTTTAAGCACATGAGTAGTCAGGTTGAAGTCAGTGGAACTACTCATGCACTTAAAGTTAAACACATTTAAGTGCTTTGCTGGACTGGGGCCTTGAGGTATTCAAGAAAGCAGGAATCAGTCCCTCTGGCCTTGCCAACACTAGGGTTTTGCTACAAATTTCACACCATTGAAGTTCAGCTCCAGTGGAGAGGTAGCAATGGTGAGTTTTGTTTTGTTGTTCTTTTTGACAAAAGAGTACCTAGGACAACATTTTCCAAAGCTGGACATCTAGGGGAGGTTTCTGAGGTGTGTGGGCAGCCAATCCACCCCACTACTGGTGACATTTTCAAAATGGCCTAAGTAACTTGGGAGCCCAAGTCCCATTGACTTTTAGGCACTTTTGAAAGAAGATCCCACCTCTAAATCCAAATATAAGTGGCTTGATTTTCAAAGATGCTGAGCACCTGCTACCCTCATTGAATTCAATGGAATATGTGGGTGGTCAGCACTTCTGAAAAATCAGGTCATTTCTATTTAGATGCCTAAATATGGATTAAAGAGCCTAACTTTAGGCAGTCTGCTTTGAAAATGTTATTCCTAATATAGACATTCGCTCTAAAACTTAGTTTAAACAGACTGTCCTTATTCCCATAATTTAAATGTTTGTAATACTCATTTATTTCTCTCTAGCCACAAGAAGCAATGGGTCTGAAAATGAGGACACAATTTATCTACATTTTTGAAAAATAATCTACATAGTTCTGAACCATTTTGCAACCCCAGCAATTTGGCTTTTCATGAAATGGCCAGTTTTGTCTTGTATGAAACACACACAAATCAGTGTTCTAGTTTTTTTTAAAACTCTGTCCAATGAAAATTTCAGAAGTTTTTTTTCCATTCAAAAACAGAACCATATATGCTTCATGCTCCCCTACCCACAGCTGTTAAAAGATATGTAAAAAAAATTATTAAACTTCCCCCTTCCTCCTGTTTTGCAATAACGGTTCAGAAGCATGTACAGATCATGATCATGAAAACAGTTCACTGTCAAATTGCTAATATATCCTCATAACTGATAGGTTAACAAAGTTTCCTGATTTTTTTTCTTTCCATTCGGAGTATATTTGCATGCCCAGCTGAAGCGCCTTGCCTACCCACTCTGAAATTCATACCCAGAAAGTACACATTGCCCATGCAAAATAGAAAAGGCTTTTTCTACCCTGTCTTTTTCCTGCCTAGTGCTCTTGCTGGTTACTGAAAGTTGTTCAAGACTTTGATTGCTCAGAGTGCTCTGAAAGAACTTTTATTAACAACAGAGGCTAGTAGGTCAAGGCAGCACATAAACAAGAGGTTTTTTTCTTTTAAAATCAGGGTCGCTAAACAAAGGGGACTATTTATTGATCTTCTAAATTATAATAGAAGGCACTCAGTTTTCAGTAACTTCAGAACAAAAAAATGATGCCTGGCTCCCTTTATGCATAACTCTAAAGAATATTATAGCTCATATAAAAACAGAAAATTTTATCAATATTATTAATAAACATTATCTTCACTTAATGAACATACACCACCTCACAGCTAATAGGAAGAGACTTCAGAACATCCAAACACTAACTGGATTGTTTAATGATATATTGCAGGGGAATGAGATTCCAGATTCATGGAAAGGAGCAAAAATTGTTGTCATTCCTAATGAAGGAAAAGATCTTACCAATTGTGAAAACAGGCCTATTTCTTTAATTAACATCGATGCTAAATTTTAAGCCAAAGTGCTAGCAAACAGATTGAGTAAGACCTTCCCAAATATGTTCACCCTGACCAGTCTGGGTTCCATACTGGAAAGCATGAATCTGATAATATCAGAAAAACTCTGAATTTGATCTATAATGTTAATTCTAGTAATTCTTCCTGTGCACTGCTTTCTTTGGATGCTGAGAAAGCCTTCGGCCAGCTGGAGTTGGAGTACCTCTGACAGATTTTGGTAAGATTTGGTTTTGGAAATCAGCAGATGTATTGGCCCCATATACTCTTCCTCAAGCATCTGCTTTGGTTAATGGTCTTCAGTCCCCTCCTTTTAATTTGTCTACAGAGTACAAGACAGGGTTGCCCCTTATCTCCCCTGTTGTTTGCTTTGGCAATGGAGCCATTTACAATAAATGTGAAAAACAGCCCCTTGTTAAAGGGCATCAAAATGTCTTCTGGATGAGAACACAAAATAGCTTTGTATGCTGACGAGGTCTTATTAAATTTGCAGAACCCAGAAGTCTCATTAAAATTATAGAACAATTGACTTTGGAATTTGGACATTTATCAGGCTTCAAAATAAACTAAGATAAATCTGAAATTGTAGGAATTAAATGTTCCTGAATGGGTTACACCAAACTGTAATGGGGGGAGGGATAGCTCAGTGGTTTGAGCATTGGCCTGCTAAACCAAGAGTTGTAAGTTCAATCCTTGAGAGGGCCAGTTAGGGATCTGGGGCAAAATCAGTATGTGGTCCTGCTAGTGGAGGCAGGGGGCTGGACTCAATGACCTTTCAAGGTCCTTTCCAGTTCTAGGAGATCTCCATTTATAAATACATGAAGCAACAAAAATCTTTTTAAGGCAAATTACTCTCCACTGTGAAATAAAACAATAAAAGACTTGGAAAAATTAAATAAATATGAAATTTCTTGGGTAGGTAGGGTAGCCTTGGCCAAAAGAAATGTACTCCCAAAGTTATTTTTGTTTCAATGCATCCCTATTGGTACCCCTGACATGACATTAAAGACATGGCAGAGTGTGTTATTAAAATGTGTATGGAAACATAAGAGACAAAGGGTGAGGTCTAAAATTTTCTATAGATCTACAAAGTGGGGTGGACTAGCTTTCCCTAATTTGGTTTATTATTAGACTACTCTAAAGTCCATGTGGGTTTTATAGAGATTACATCACCTGTTACTGAAATGAGGCCTCCTTTAGGGTCCAACATAGCAGCTGTTTACCAATGCAGAGCCATAGATCAGGAGATGTGAAAAAAAACACCAAATCCACTGCAGGTGTGATTTGGGTAGGGAGAATGTAATAATTACCCAAGTTGGAAATTACCCAATTTAGACAAATAATGTTAACTGCTCATGAGATATGCCATAAGATCTTGTGTTATGCAGGAAGTCAGACTAGATGATGAAAATGGTCCCGTCTACCCTTAAAAATCTATGAATCTTTAATGACCATAAGTGGCTAGTGTGAACAAATGCACCCTGTATTCTCTCCCTACACACTATTGTAATACTCTTTGTACAAAATATGCCTTGTGAGGTATCATTTGAAAACAAGCAGTTCACTGATCAATAGTGTCATGGTGAAATGGGTGTAACAACTTTATGTATAAAGTTATTAACATAAGCTGAAATTAGGTCTGAAATGTGTTTACCGGACAAGTCTGGGTAAACCATTTGCACAAAGACAAAGGACAAGCTGATGCCTCCAGCCATGCATCATCAAAGCTGACAGGTAATCACCTATCAAGTGGCCATTCTTCAGCAAGGAACAGGAGCAGGAACAAACAAATCTGCATCTTAGCAAACAGTGGCATGAAATCTCTTAGACCACAAGACTCCATGACTCCAACTTCAGAGCAGGCATTAACTTTATCTAGGGGTAACCCTCAGGAAAATGCATTTCAAAAGGGGGATTGGACTATAAAATGAGGGGCAAAAACACTCCAAGGTATCTCTCCCTATCCATCTCTCTCTCTTTTACCTAAGAAGACAAAAGAAACAAACTTTGGGAGCAAATCCAGGCCTGAGAATTTGGTCGGCAGCGTTACTGGGAACATGCGGTAAGGCTTTCACCTCGAACCAAGTTTAGTTTAAGTACTAGAAATTGTTTTATCTTTATTTCTCTTGTAACCATTTCTGACTTTAGTGCCTTATACTTGGACTCTCTTAAAACCTCTCTTTGTAGTTAAAGAAATTTGTTTTATTCTTTTATCAAAACTAATCCAGTGTTGTGTTTCAACTGAACTATGTGGGTAATTCCATTTAAAAGTAGCTAACTGTTGGGTACTGAGGAGCAATGGAACTAAAATATCTGAACTGTCCAGGGGAGAGCTAGACAGTTCAGAACACATTTTGGTGGGAAATTCAGAACTGGAAGTGTGTTGGGGTCACCTTCCAAGTAGTAACCAAGGCTGGTGGAAGCCAGAGTGTGACTGGGCAATGCTAACAGGTTGCAGTTATACACAGACGCTCAGGTTGTGACCGGCATGCTGTTTGTGAGGGGCCCAGGTAGGGAGCTACAGCAGCAAAGCATTATGAGGCACCCCACATTGAAAGGCAGGTGGTGACACAGCATCTCACTGGTCTGGATTGCACATCAGAATGTCCTAGTTAGGACTTCGGTTTTCTCTCTGTTGTGGAAGAGTATATCTCCAAGACCACACATGGAAAACCAAATATTAATTAGATTTGAGAAGTGAGGGTTCCCCCCCACACACACAAGTCTGTCAGACTTGTAAAGCCAGACTCACTTGATTAAAGTCAAAATAATTTTAAAGCCAAGTAAATGGATAGGCTTGACATTCAGTGCATTGAAGGGAAAATTCCACCACAGGCTCCATGCTTGGACCAGTGTCATTTTCCTCTCACGCTTTTTCCTGCATCACTACTGTTAGATTCTCTTAGGGTGACCAGATAGCAAGTGTGAAAAATCAGGACAGGGGGTGGGAGTAATAGGAGCCCATATAAAAAAAAAAGCCCCAAATATAGAGACAGTCCCTAGAAAATCAGGACATCTGGTCATCCTATATTCTCTACAGATTCTTGGGGAAGAGATGTTTTATGCTTGAGCTAAATGGGCACAAATGACACTGTAAGCTCTGGGCTTGGTTAGTTTCCTACTCTAGCTGTACAATTTCTAGCACAGCAAGAGGAGGAAGGAATAGTAAGACCTTTGTGGCATACAGTAGTATATCACAGCCTTTATTGCTTGGAGCCTGGCACCCCCAAGCATGTTTCAGTTGATAAGGCAATCACGAGGCATTCATCCTGATCTGAATAAGGTATTTAATCTTAGGAGCATTGAATCCCATGTACTAAATTAAATTTCCTGCCAGCCCAAAGGCTGCAGTTTTGATACGTTGTGCTGCATTATACATGCTTTCCTTTCATAGCAGGAGCAAGAGATATATTCCCTATAAACATTCTGTCTAAACTTGACCAGCATGAGGAATAGTCCCAGCTGAAGGAGCTGGGCTCAGCACATGGAACCACCAGCAGCCAACAGTGATTACAGTTGCACATAATACAATTTGTTTACCAGTTAAAAACCCCCAACAACCTAGGAAATGGGGATCACACAGAAGCCCTGCCTGGAGGGAGACTGGGGTGTTGCGGGATGACCCTGACCTAGCAGGGGATGGGAAGGTGGCACACCGGAAGCTTGGGGGGGAGAAGGAGGGCAGAAAAGTGTGGCAAGGCACTTCCTTCACCTTGCCGGGCTCAGCATGTCCCCCTCTAGCAATGTGGGAGCAGGGAGCTTGGAGTAAGTCAGTCCCACTCCAGAGAGTTTTTATTCCTCACTCAGGTTTTATTTTCCAATATCTACAAGGTGGGGCCTCGGGGGAAGCCCAAGCAGTACTTCTCAGCCAAACCAAAGCAAAGAAACAAACTTGTAACACAACAAGGGAATACCTTTCCCTGCCCTCTCTTTGGGGGCTGTCCTATTATGTGGGCCTCTGGGTTCCAGTCCTTCCCCAAACACTGTTCACTCAGTTGTGTCTTCCACAGAAAAGAGCTCAGCCATCCCGCCCCAAAGACGCTTCTTTTTCCTGCTACAGCTTGTCTCTCACCTCTTCTCCTTCTCTTGCCCCAGCCTGGCAGGAGGGGTTAAAGGTCTCAGGCAGCCCTTAATTGGATTCAGGTGTCCCTAACTGACCTGAGGTAACCCCTTTTCAGCGCATCGGGAAAAGAACCTTTAGCATTCTAGGGCTAATATACCTGCCTTCCCCAAGTCTGGTGGCTGTCCGGTCTGACTTTGTCACAAATGGAGGTATTCACAAGAAGCCCCTTGTGAGCTCTGCTCACGCAAGCTACAAAGTGTGCACTACCCTAGTTAAAGACTGTACTAATGCTTACACACAAGAGGCCAAATTAAGGTTGCATGTGCACCATAAATCTGGCTTTTCCTAATTTTCAAGTGCTTGATTTCACAACCTAAATAACATTCTCTTAACATCATTTTTGTGTAATTATTATTCATGTTACAGTACACCTCTGGGCCTCCTCTGAGATCTGGGCACCATTGTTCTAAGTAATAAACACAGAGCAAGAAACATTCCCTGCCCCAAAGAACTTACTGTCAGAAGAGACAAATCACAAGAAAGGAAACAGAGGTGAAGTGATTTGCCCAAAGTCACACTGCAGTTCAGTGGCACAGCTGGGATAAAACCCATTTCTCCTAGAGCAATGCCCTATCCACTGGACCATGTTGTCTGTCTTTTTAATACTTCACCTATATTATCTTTTCACAAAAACAAGCACTATGAGAGCTTTCTCAGGGAAAGTATGTGACTGGGACTGGGAAGTACCCAGAACAGGATCGCTATTTAAGAAGTGACCCACAGCATGAAATAACTGGACAACCACAGTTCTAAGTTAACATTACTCTGCTTAGGTCTTGTTTTCTATTAATCTGTTCTTCAGAGCGTATCATCTCACACACTGTGTAACTTCAGGGCTTTGTTCTTTATTTAGAAGGAATCACATATACTGGTAGCTTAAAATTTCAGTTGTAATTTAAAGAGACTTCCACTCTCCACACTGTGGATTTTGGGAATGTTTCGACTCAGCTACCTATTCGTGCTGAAAAGTGCTTGTCTATCATATTCTCTTTTTGGTGCTTTATTTGGTAAGAATCGGTTTTGCCAATGGATCTACTGTTAAGTTGTTTAGCATGGGGGAAAACTATATTCTTCACTCACTTCTCTTTGACATACACACACACACATTGCCAGCTACCACTACAAATCTATAGATGAGGGGACAAAAAAGAGCCATCACTAGGCACTCTGTCAAAAGGATACTAGGCTGTTCATACATAAGGGGCAAAGAAGATGCACACATGTTGTAATGATAGCCTGAGATAGAAGTGACCTGAGTAACTTCATTCTACACCTAACTGCAGGGTGGAATAGCCACTCTTAACTTGCACTCCTATTCAGCAAAGCGCATAAGCATGTGATTAAAGCTTAGCCCATATGTAACGGTTTTCCTGAATTAGGCCTTTAGGTATACACCCTACTCGGTGTGGAGAATCCTCGGTTCCCACTGATGCCTCATTTCAGTAATGACATGACTGAAAAAAATGATAGTTATATATCTCAGTTCTGAGCTTTTATGCCTGGATTCAGGAAGATCCCAGCAACATGGGTCAACTAAAGCTAGCCAAACTTTTTTGCAATAAATAAATAAATTCTGATGCGCAATGGCCTTATTTCAAAAATGAAACTTTTCATATACACACACACACCAAAAAAATTAAACTTTAACATAATATTGTGTTTTTCAGGCAAGTTTCCATGGCGTTTTTGTTAATTTTGTAAATAAAATTTTAATTGAAATTGTGTCTGAAATAATTAGCAAGCTTTTTTAACCTGCTTTTTTGCTAAATGAAAATGTCCAAGAATGATTTCAAACATGATTTTGATAAAACATTTGATTAAAAAAATCAATGAAATTGTCATGGAAGCATTAGGAAGGAAGAGAAAGGGGGTCCATTTAGAGCCTATGAAATGGAAACTGTTTCAAAATTTTGAAATTTCCCCCCAAACTGTTTTTTGACCAGCTTTGGTCACAACTCTGTTCTATCCTAGCTCGTCTCAATGGACATAGTCTGTCTTGCATCAACTTGTATTATTGACTTACAGGCAAGTAATAGCATCAGAAGCTTGCCTTTTTTCTATTTAAATCAACTCAAAAATATTTTATAGGTTAGAGTCTCCTCTCAGTTACAGCACTGCAACCTCTCCAGGAGGAAAGTTTGTCCTCTCCAGGAGGAAAGTTTGTCCCACAACCCTTAATTCTATCTATTTCCCAGTGTCCCAGCCTCTATCTAGCCTTCCCATTGATCATGGTAACAGAATATTCTGTTGGAAGAAGAGCACAAGTTGATATTAAAAGGAATTAACTGTGGATAAACAGCAGCTAGAGTTTGGCAGAAAATCCCCTTTTCTAATCCGGTAGTGTGTTCCACAGTTACCACACAGCTCAAAACTTATTTTTATTAACACTGGAGAAGTTCATCTGATCA
This sequence comes from Trachemys scripta elegans, assembly GCF_013100865.1. Taxonomy (NCBI): domain Eukaryota; kingdom Metazoa; phylum Chordata; order Testudines; family Emydidae; genus Trachemys; species Trachemys scripta. The sequence goes on along the minus strand of NC_048301.1, from coordinate 104,226,196 downwards.
CTTGCAAACAACAGAATGAGGACAAGAATACCATCTAAAAAAATCAGGCTACTGATAAGTCTAAAATATATTTTGCTTGGAACAAATATTTGTTTAACCATCTCTTAGTAATTATGTTGATAGTGTGCCAAGGATTTATCATTTCAGTGTGGTGCAGAATTGTAATAATCCTTTCCCACCTACTTTGGGAACTTTTACTTTCAAGCACCAAAGATGATGCAATTTGGTGCCTTTCTGAGCTGCATTATCCATTTATCACAGTATTACTACTGTGCAAGCTATGAATATCAATAACACAGGGCAAACATAATGCAACACAACCTGCAATTGGAGATCTGCCTCTGTTAGAGATGTCGCAGCAGAACAAGCAGAACTTATCCAAAGAATGGCAACTGCCCCCTCTGTACCAGTGGGCATACATTTCTGAATCACTGAAGCTTGTGTGGTTCTTTGCAGTAGGTATGCAGAGCATTCGATTTTGTTTATCTATTCAGGCAGTCATCAGAAAGGGTTGGTTGAAAGTTTTCCAGTGACACTTTTTTCAACAGAAAAAGTGGGGTTTTTTTACTAAACAAAAATATTCACAGAAAATGTTCTTTCCTTGAAAATTTTTTGATTTTTCATTTGAAAACCATTTTTTGTTTTCAGCTTTCAGCAGCTTTTGGCCAAAAATGTTTTGGGTTTGGGGTTTTTGTTATTTCAATTAAATTTTCTGTCAGGGGTTGTGAATGAGTTCCTCCTTCAGCTCCTAGAACTGGAAGCCCGGGTTGGTAAGTCCTCTGGATGAATTAACCAGCATATATAGAGTATCTTCACTAAGCATCTTTATTATTGTTTATACTCCAGGTATATCACAACATAACAACAGTTATGTAGAACCTCTCTTTGTGCTCCCTGGCTCAGATTTTATACAGCTTGCTTTCTTCTCAGAGCTATCTAACTGGTGAGCTAATGGCCTTATTAGTTAATCAGGCTCTCTACAAGTGTAAGTGACCCCTTCTACCCTTCCAAACCCAAACTACCTTAGTCTTTCCTACTATAACTACACCTAGTGCCTTGGGTGTTCTAAGGGTATGTCCACACACCAATTAAACACTCACCACTGGCTTAGGTCAGCTGACTCAGGCTGCAGGGCTGTAAAATTGGTGTGTAGATGTTTGGGCTCTCCCTAAAGCCCAAGTTCTAGGACCCTAGTGGGTGGGAGGGCCCTAGAGGGCTGGGTTCCACCCCAAGCCTGAATATCTACACAACAGTTTTTAGCCCCATGAGCCCAAGTCAACTGACCCAAGACAGCTGCAACCAGGCCATGGGTCTTTTACTCCCATGTAGATGTACCCTAACTAACCAGCGTGTTGGCTTCCAAAGGGCTCGATTTGTAGCTGCTAACAGCAGCCTGTCACAGGAGGAAAAAAACTACTTTTTGGACAAATCTATATAAATACCCCAACTTATACCATGCTACCTCCCTAGTTTCTGCTATAAGGGTTTGTTTGGGTGAAAAACAGAGATTGAAGTAAGAACTTATGAGTTGCAATAAATATATGAATGTGACAACATGTGTGTGGCTGCAGAAAAGGCATGATTTGCTTTTCAGGTAAGGGAGCTTCTCCCTTTGTTCTCCCTATCAATCCAGGGTCTGCTAGAGAGGAATAACCCCAGGATATTTCATGGATAGCAGTGTCCTGATGGTGGAAATTCTGCTTCTAGTTACAATGAAACAACTACGTTGATTTTAGCTGGGTTACATCAGTGCAACTCAGAACAGAATTTGGCCCACTAACTTTATACAACAATATTTGGCATGGTATATAACACAGTGTGAGAAGATAATAAACTGCTAATCACAATTAAAACTGAAGCTTATAGTGTGATGGTAGAAGGTGAAGGGAAATTTGATGGAGGACACTGTGAAAGGGACTGAGCAGACTCTTGAATTATTTTTTTTCACTTTGAATAGATAAATGCTTGAATAAAACTCTCTAACTGCACTAGGATTTTCTTCACAATATATCTTGGAACTTAGCATTTATAAAAGAATGAAATATATAGGAGCAACATTCTCTCATGAAAACCTTAAGCTGCCTAGTTTTGTAATATACTGATAAAAGGTACACGGCAGGATGTTTATATAAGAGAAATAACACAAATGTTTGAATTTGACTCATACTGAGTACTATCATGATTGTGGAGGAAGCTAAAAATCTCATTTCACAAGGGATAACTGTTGCAGCCAAAACCCAACTATAAAAAAAAAAAACTACTAGCCTCCGAGTTACTCCCAGAGTGTCCATCTAGATTATTCTCACCAGATGTCTTAAGGTGTGGTGAGCTTCTTAAGCCTAACCAGGAATGTTCAGCATACTGCAAAAACTGCATGTGAAGACAGTACTACTGCAACAGTGCAAGCAAAGCGGGATGGAGCACATTGGAGTACTGGTCCTACTAACTACCATTGTAAAGGAAGTATGGCCTTCTGGTTAAGGGCCTGGTTTGGCATACGGAGCCTGTAGGTTCAAATCCTCAATGTGTTAGTGAGTCTTTGTGTGACCTTGGGCAAGCTGTTTTCTGTTCCCTGCTTGGTCCAAGCACAGATTCTGTACCAATATAACTATTTTGGTCAAGGGTATTTTTTTAATCAAATAGTTATATCAGTACAATCCCCCCAGTATGGTTGCAGTTATACTGGTATAAAAGTGCCCTCACTGGTATAATTTGTTCCTCTTCCCATACATGAATAAGCTGTACTTAGAAAGGTCTGACACCTTTATATTGCTATAGGGTGGGTTGTTCCACCTTAACTATACCAATATAGTTAAAGTGGTACAACTTTTATGCATAGAAAAGGACTGACTCTGTAAAACAAACAACACAAAACCCATTTTCAATTCTAAATCCACAAGTTGCATTCCTCTGCTTGAAAAAAAGGATGGACGAGTAGCAGGAGAGTTAATATCAGGAAATAATAATAACACTAATACTTTGCTAATTACTCTTTTCCTCTGCACTCGATTGAGAGAGCGATATGACTGCAGTTCACTAAAAAAATAAACGCCAACAATTTATGTTAAGAATAAGAGGATACATCTGTTTCCTTTCTTCTCCAGATCAACTCACGCTCGTCATCAGAGGTTTGCTGTATTGAAACTTGAATTTCTTAAGATAAAAGCTGAGGGTCACTATGTTTTACACAATGAAGCTGAAGAATATGTATAACAGTATTTAATTATGACATCTTTGAATGTGACAATGCAAAAGGATTTCCAAATGTGGAAACTCCTAATTACAAAGAAACACAATTAAACATCACTGCAACTTAGATACTGGGGAATTGGCTGTCCAAAAAGTTCCTTTTTCCTCTAACACTAAAGTAAAAAGACAAGTGTACTGTGTATTTAATTAGCCTGAACATTTGACTTCAGTGAAACTATGCTGATTTACAGCAGCAGAGAAGCCAGCCCCAGGAATCAAAGTTCAACTTCTACACCAGCAAGTCTTTTTTATATTTGGGAGTTGGGAGAGATTTATTATGATAAAGAAAAAAGAAATATTAGGGATCATTTAAAATGCCTATTTTTCACAACAGACATCATCCTCTCTATTAAATGTGTTGCAAGAACAACTAGAAAGGGGCATGCCTATCCCACCTGACAACTTATTACTTTTATTTTAATATTATTTTACGGTAGTGCATGAAGATGTACGTGCTGTACATACACATAGTAAGAGACAGGCCCTGCACCAAAGAGCTTACAGTCTAAAACAAAAAAGATAGACAGACCCAGGATCACACAGGATGTATCTGACAGAGCTAGGAAATGCGGCCAGATCTCTTGGTCCCCAATCCAGTTCCACAATACCATCCTTTCTTTCCTATCCAGGGCCGGCTCCAGGCACCAGCTTAACAAGCAAGTGCTTGGGGTGGCCAAGGGAGAGGGGCGGCACCTGCGGCAATTTGGAGGCGGCAGGTCCCTCATTCCCTCTAGGAGCAAAGGACCTGCCGCCGCCGATCACAGCTTTTTTTTTTTTCCTTCCCCAATTGCTGCCCGCTGGTCGCGATTGCGTTTGCGGTTTTTTTTTTTTTTTTTTTTGCTGGGGCAGCAGAAATGCTGGAGCCGGGCCTGTTCCTATCTAATTACATTTGTAATTATGCTCATGTAGTAAGAAAAAGAAAAGCACAGTATTCATCATTAAGAAAGTACGCACACCCCTTTAATGATCTGCATTGATGCACATCAGGACTGTACAGACTTTGCAAATAGAACGAGAATATACCAGTTCAATTTGGGTGGAGTGCTAGCTGAGGCGGCCTTCAGTGTTCTATGGCACATACTGTGCTACAGACTATAGAGATTTTGCAAAATAACAACAGCATGAGTGACCACTTTTCTTCAAAGAGAGCTGCTCTCTGTACAAGGCCTCATGTAATCTGTTCTGTAAGCAGTCACTTTTTTCATCAAGGAAAATCATTGATCCAGTGAAGGACTGGTCTCTGATAGCTATCAGTAATGGGTGGCATTCACAAAGGTATATATTTTAAATATATGGAGATATACCTATCTCAAAGAACTGGAAGGGACCCTGAAAGGTCATTGAGTCCAGCCCCCTGCCTTCACTAGTAGGACCAAATACTGATTTTGCCCCAGATCCCTAAGTGGCCCCCTCAAGGATCAAACTCACAATACTCGGCTTAGTAGGCCAATGCTCAAGCCACAGAGCTATCCCTCTCTCTGAGTTAGTCACCTAAATACCTTTCTGAATTCCACCCTACATGTTTACTTTTTAGCTAGATACAGTTACAATCATATCATAGACACTGGAATCTTTTTGGCCAGATTTATCCACAAGAGGCAGAAAGCTTTGGCTCATATAGAAGAAGGTCCTGAAATATGCCATCCTTGGTTCCACAGTCCTTGTCCCAAAATGTATTTGTTCCTGTGCGTTCCCAGGAAGGATGATAACGACATGAAATGGCATGTTGGCGGGATCACTATCCATTCGACATCCCCCTCATCCTGGCTACAGACCTTATGCATCTTGCTCTTGCTTCCCAACCTCACAAAATGCTGCTTCTGTGGTGGTTGTGTAATGCCAACAGACGCCGGGGGGATTGAATCTGGGAGCTTAGTGCATGAGCCTCTACTGCATGAGCTAAAAGCCAACTGGCTGTTAGCTAAGGCTGCAGGTCAGACTCGTTAATTGCTTTCTCTCTCTTTCTTTACGTGGTCTCAGTGCCACTAGATGGGACAGAACACCACACCCAGGAGGTGTGTGGGTTACAGTTGCACCTCTGAAAGAAGTAGAAGTATTTTTGGCAAACACAGTCCTCCTTCAGGGCTCAATCCTTCAAGGTGTTGAGTCCTCTGGCCTCAATCCAGCAAAGCATTTAAGCTTCTGATTAACTTCTCCATGAATTAACTTCAGTGGGACAGCTCCCGTGCTTCAAGCTAAGATCATAGTGCTGAGCTTCCTTGCAGGACTGAGCCCATATGAACCATACCTGCTTTACTTGTCTGAATCATCCACCTGGCCCTGCGTGTTACAGGCTGTGGTTTTTTTCATATTCCCATAGCAGGCAAATACTTCATTAATTTCTGATGTTACCATTTCCTAATTATTATTTTGCAGAAGTTTCCTATCAACTCTGTTCCAGATCTATTTAATGCTTTTCCCCTTCAGTGAGGGCCTAATCCTGAGTGCACTGGGTATGGTGCTTACTGTTGACTTCAGTAGGGCTACTCACTGCAATAAGGCCCAATAATAAGTATTTGCAGGACAAGACCCTTCATAAACAACTTCTTGGTTTCTCTTCTGTTTTGATATCTGATCCTTCTCCTTTGCATTGATTGTAATTCAGGCACCAAAGAACAGGGGCTCCCTCAGCAACCAGCATAGCACAGCGGCAGCAATGTGCCTTCGCCTGGTGGATATGCTAATGCTGTGATTAGCCTAGTGTTATGAAGGTATTTCAGTATTTAATATTGGAGGATGTAAGAGCGAGCCAAGTGAGAGCCCCATAAGGAGGCTGGAAAGAAAAGAAAATTTGCCAGGTACGAGAATATATTTTTAAAAATCGTTTATCCGAGGACAAATTTGATATTAAAAATAGTTAATGAGGGGAGGGGTCACGTGCATGAGAGAGAGATCTCCCAGCCTATTCCCATTACCTCCAAGGATATATTTTTCTAGATTTAATCTCCTGTTTTCTCCTTTTCTTGTCATCATAGAAGTACTGCCAACCCAACACCTTCAAAATTCATGCGTCAGGACTCCAAAAAAATCACAAGATTGGCATAAAAACCATGAGATGGTTAAAAAATACATTTCGGATCCTCTTCTTTGTTTTATTTTTTTTCACCCTTCTGTTTTTTGAGCCTTTGGTTTCACATTTTCCAGTTTTTCTCCACAATCACAAGGGCTGGAAACTTACTCTTCGTTTCAAAATGAATGCTGAGTTCCCATGCAAGCCTATCTCCATGAGCTGGGGCTTTTAAGAAAAACACCAAATATCGCAAGACTCCCAGTGAAATCACGAGAATTGGCAACACTGTTGTAAGGAGTGCAAGAGCCTGGGTCTTCATCTAGCATAGCATTCAAGCACATGCTTAACTTTCAGCCTGTGAGTAATCTCATTGAAACCAGTGGTATGACTCACCTGCATAAATGCTTACCTGCATCAGGTTGGGTCCCAGCACATGCTTCTATAAATATCACTTCCCATTAACTGACTGACAACGGCTAATTCTGAAATTGAAACATCCTCTTTCCCAGATACCATATCGTGTAACCTGGACCAAATATGCCCTATACCCTGGCTTTAACCTCAGAGCCCTGTCTCCTTCATATCTTGACCCTTACAAAAACACATTCCACCATGCTGGGTTGTGTTTGCCTAACAACTTTTTTAGGAGGATTTCTGTGAAAAACTTTGGATCCACTGTGTATTGTAGTGACAGTTTATATCACACAACATGCATATTTATTTGCTAAAATGCTTCACTTTCCACTGAATGGGAAGATCAGTAATAATTTGTTCCTACTGAAGTTTAGAACTCTAGACCCACAGTTTGCAAACATAACTATAACTAGAGATGGCCAGAAGTGGGATATCTGGCTTCCCTACACGACCTGTGGATACCTCAAGTACAGTATGTGAGGCTGCCAACTTTTATATCATTCCCAGCATGTCTTCTTCCATTTGAATGATGAGACATCACTGCCTCTGTTCTGAATCACTGGTCAGTTCTCCACCATTCTGTGACAGCCTCTTAGGTCAGGAATTAGTCAAGCAGAGCAACTTTAAATTCCTGTTCATTCCACAACAACAGCTAAACACAGAGCCAGGTTAAAATGCTAGTCCAAAGGGTGGCTGAACCACCGTTAGTATTAATGACTACTACATAGTAGCAGCAGCCCATCAAACATTAGACATTGTGTTGTTAATGTTGCTGGGTCCCACTGCAGTGCAACCTAGACTCATCACATCCTAATGCAATGTCACAACAGCAGGTTATTTTTGTGCATGCAGTTAGAACATAGTAAAACTGTCATCTCTCTCTCTCCACTGCCCGCAGTTGAACTTGGACAGCAGAGTATTGTTACTATTTGCTTCATTCAGTCAATTCAATATTTTTATCACCCCTCTATAACTGGCATTAACATGCTGGTATTCTTCAGGCAGGGCAGCACTAGATGAGGCTTGGCCTCCAGGCAAGGAGCTTCCCATTCCACCTGGAATAGAAAATATGGTATAGTAAGGATCCCTAGAGAGAGAGAAGGAGAATGTGAAGGGCTGTTTGAGAGGGTAGGTTAAAGGATGGTCCGGCATCTTAAAGCTATGAGAAGGGAACAAGTTTAGCAGACCCTGGGAAGTTAAGACAGTTCAATGTCTAGCTTTGTTACTGTAGATGGGAAAAGCCTGGAACGATTAAAAAGTGCACAAAAATATCCAGTTTAGGGGCAAATTGCGCCCATTGTGCCCCCCACCCCCGCCCCAAGAGCACATAGTAGGTCAAGACCACAACTGTAATCCAAAAGTTATAGTGTATATTGCTGCTCTGTGCATTGACTCCAAGTTGGAGGGTAGGATTCCATCACTACCAAGCCCTGAAGAGTAGTAGGTCTCCCACACAAAGCCCATGTACTTAGGCTTTGCAAAGGGTGAGAATTTGGCCCCCAATGTTTTATAATTATGATTTAGAAGAAAAAAATGCAGGGAGTGACACACAGATTTTTGACAGCATGATTCCCGGTGGTTATTCTTGTCCTTTCAGTTAAAGTGATGCAATTAATGAAAGCCCAGCCAGTCCCAGTTTGCCTAACATGAGGAGACAAAATTACATCAGCTGAAGCATGTAAAAGAGCAACAGAAAATCAAAACTACTCCACAGTGCCTGTAATCTAGTGATGACATGGTGACAGCTTTGAATTGTTTTGTAATATGTGAATTATTCATGGGCCTACAGTCTGATGTATAGGTCATACCACTACACTGATTTTTATTTGATAAATGTTTAACAGATAAATCCTTTGAATCAAGAAAACAAGACCAGGCTAAGAGAGATTTTGGCTTCTTTTGGGGTGGGTTTTTCTAAAAAAAAGTCTGCTGCCATAATTTTGGCTATTAAAATAGGTATTAATTGTGCAGTTATTAATGTTATTGTTCGGCCTGCACTGAACTCCAGATTATGGTACTGTTAAATTAAAGGAATTCCTGTTCCATGGTGTTGTTTTTGGCTGGTCCACTGTTATGGGTTTAACTTCACGTGATGCATTTTCTTTAGTGCAAGTTTCCTTCAATTCATCAGCAGAGATGCGAGCTGCTCTGCTAAGTGCTTGTGGCATTTTTTTGGATGAGGTTATGAATGTGCCAACAATAAATTAACAGAATGTCATGGATATCCTCTCAAAAATAGTTCTTACTGGGTTTTTTTATCCCATTTCCCCCTGCAAGACTATGTCTTTCCAAATGTGCAGGACTGGTGTCTGGAGCTGCTTACTTATATACGATCCTAGAGAGCTGCAGACCAACCCAAGCCAGGCAACAATGATCTAATTATATGACAGAATAAAGGCCGTAGGCAGCTGAGATTCAGGAGCAAACCTGTACTTAGTGGTTAACATATACTCTATTCCTGGCTCTCTCACAAACTTGCTGAGTGACCCTGGGCCACTCACGTAATTTCTCTGTATTTCAGTTTCCTTATCTTTAAAATGGAGGGGATAACAATACTTACCAGACAGGGGCTGTTTTGAGCTTTAACTCATTGAGGGAAAGTGGTCTTATGATTAAGGCACTAGACTGAGCCTCCCAAGACTGAGTTCAGGTCCTGACTGGGTCACAGACTTCCTATATGACCTTAGACACGTTGCTTAGGCTCTCTGAGCTTTAGTTCCCCCCACCTCTGTGTAACCCTTCTGCCAGGTGAAGCCAGCTGCAACAAGGGCTGGGTTCAGTATCTAGCGGCTCCTTTTCAACAATGTAACACAAAACCGGCTCAAACCCCCACCCAGTCACCTGGGACAATTACACACCACTCCCTGGGTGCAAGACAGAATCTGAGCGTAGCAAAAACTTTTAATTAAAAGAGGGAAGTAACTCAGAATTAATTTGGGAAAACACCACAACTAGGGGACATAAACACAAACCATGAGCAAAAGACCCACACCCAAATAAGTTGGGCAATGTCTTTTCCCCCTCAGGGTCTTAAGTCCAGCAACCCAAAAGTCCCTTTAATGTGCTCATTTCTTCTCTGTACCCCACTCACAGTTGCTGGCCTCAGCCAGTGCAGCCCCAGAGTTCAGAGGTAATCCACAGAGTTCACCTCCCACCCTGTCTGGAAGGCGGGGGGTGGTGGTAAAGAGGCAGCTTACACGCTGCACTGTTTGGGCACTCACTCATCGCCCCAATGGCCGATTGCCACACCTCTGCAGGGCTCTTCTCTGGCCCTCTCCACCAGCTTCTTTGCTGGCCACGCCTCTCCACCACCCACCCTGCTAGCTGCTCGCCAAGATGTCTTCACGGCTCCCCCCACACTTAACACAGCTCTCAATGATTTCAGCTGTTAGTCGAGGAGCCTCACTGCGGGTGCACACTGGACAGTTTCTTGCTATAGAGACACTATCCCAAAATAGGTCTAATTCTTAAACCTAGATATCAGTGATTTCAGCTCTGCAGCATGTAACAAAACTCTCAATTGAGTCTAAATTAGCTCTTTTATTATACCATGGAGAGAGGAAGGGTCAATTAGTGACCCTTAAGGAGAAGGGGACAAGGACCAAACCCATGTCCCCTGCCTAGCAAGTGCTATTCAGTTGAGGGTGAGTCCCTCCATCAGGGTATGCCAGGTACTGTTCTGCTGCCCTCAGTTCACACAACAAGGATAGCAACCGTTTATTACTCCTACCCCAATAACAAGGAGACTGGGGATCCAACACCAGCCAGAAGTGATCATTTGGGCAAGCAGTCCCATCATGCTGAGCACCTAGGCAGCATGGGTGTGTCCATGCAAACGAGATCAGCTTCTGAAGTCTTTTTCCACAGCTCACCACTAGATGTCAGGGGAGAGCTCATCCAGATTCTGCTTACATCTGTAAAACATAGATAATAGTACTTCCTTGCCTCAAATGGGTCATGTTCATGAACTTATCCTCAAATCTGTGAGATGCTCAGTGACATCAGTGACTATGGAAGTCTCTAGATAGCTAGATTTGTAAAGTGCTTGGGGATCCTCAGAGGGAAGCTGTAAACTATTATGCACTATTTTTATGAAGGTTCTGTTTTCCCCTTATGTAACTTCCTCATCCCTGCGAACTTGTCTTGAATCACTAGGATTCTCTTCCATCTGACAAAGATAAATTGTCTTGGTTACAGATGAAAAGATGCCTCCTTTCCTATTTTTGGAAGAGACTCCTTGCTCAAAATTTTCAAACGCTGGTGTCTAAAGTCAGGCTCCTAAAGCCATAATTAGATACCTAAATAAAACTTGCTGGATTTTCAGAAGTGTCAAGCAGCTACAAATAATATTGAATTCAATAGATCTATATACTCAACAGTTTTGAAAATCAGGCTACATATTTACCTGTTAAATATGGATTTCAGATCCTAACTTTAGCCTTTCAGATCCTAACAGATTAACCCTTTGATACCTATATGCCAAGAGTTTACAAGAAACCTCAGAGATTACTAGGATGCTGTAAACTTCAGGGTCAATAGCACCAGAAAGATGACACTAAATCAGGGATGTATGTAAGATGATATGACACAATGAGTGACACTCTGATCCATATATATCATATATCATTCCTAGGCTACTGAAGAGGATAAACCAAAGTGCACTGCTGTCAATTGGATTAAATTAAGTTTTTCAGATACATCCATAAATTTGAACAAGATGCCTCTTAAAAATAAATCTAGATGAACTAACTTTAGTGGTTGAATAGTTGTGAGATAACCCAGCAACTCACCTATAGAGTTGTGGAGCCTAATAGAGACAGAACATTGCTAAGGCTTATGAAACCCAGGCAAGGTCAAGAACACACAGCAGGATTGGAAACAAATATGACCTTTAAGAATTAGTGATCTGGAAGAGTCAGCTAGATCTCAGTAATAAAGTAGGCCTACCATGTATGTAGACAGTGGAGAAATAGTAGGTAATAGTAGGTGGGTAACATTGTAAACCCATTAATATGAGTAATTACAGGTAAAATACTGGAAGAAGATACTTTTCTTGAATAACGTTTCCATTCTGGACAACACTGTTTTCATTAAGGGTCAGCAATGTCCAAAAACTTGAAAAAGGGATTTTTGCGGCCTGACCCAATTCCCCCTGAAGCCAATGCAAGTCTTTCTATTGATTTCAGCTGGAGTTGGATCCTGCCCCTTGGGAGAAGATCTCTGTGATGTTGCACTCCATATGTTTTATGAAAATATGCTTATGAATGTGAATATGATGTAACTGGAATATGCTTTATGCAAAAGGTCTCTTGTAAGGTATAATTACAAAGGTTATAACCTACTGAATATATTCATCCTATTTGTATGAATGTATCATTCTTGTATCTAAAACTAGAAATATGAAGTATAACTCTGAGGTCCTATTGTAATTATGCAAAGTGTGGGCCATTAATGGTTGTTTAGAATCTTGATGGCTCCCATTGACTACGACAATTGGTTGTAAATAGTTTATTTAGCCTCAAGCCTTCCTGTTAACGTGTGGGCCATCCCATGGGTAATGAAGAATGAGGTCTTACAGTGACATGTGACCACATCACATGACACTAGAATCCATCTTAAATCTGGTACTTTTCCATTTAGAAGGAGGGGTGGGGACCCAGAGAGACAAAAGATTCCCACCTTGTGCCAAAGCTATAAAAAGGGGTGGAGCAGGACAAAGAGGGTCCCAGTCATGAGAAAACCCCTGCTTACCACCTAAGATGTCTGCTGGAACTAACAAAGACTGTACCAGGGGAAAGGATTGAGCCCAGACTAGGAAGGAGTCTAGTCTGTGAAAGAAGCTTATTGGAACATCTCTGAGGGTAAGATATTACCAGTAATCAGTTTCTTAATGTATTAGGCTTAGACTTGCATGTTTTGCTTTATTTTGCTTGGTGACTTACTTTGTTCTGTCTGTTATTACTTGAAAGCCTCTTAAATCCGACTTTTTATACTTAATAAAATCACTTTTGTTTATTAGTAAACCCAGAGTAAGTGATTAATATCTGGGGGAGCAAACATATCTCTCTATCAGTGATATAGAGGGCAAACAATTAATGAGTTTACCCTGTATAAGCTTTATACAGAGTAAAATGGATTTATTTGGGTTTGGATCCCATTGAGAACTGGGTGTCTGGGTGCTGGAGATAGGTAACCTGAGGAGTGTTTTTCAGTTAAAGCCTGCAGCTTTGGGGGCGTGGTTCAGACCCTGGGTCCGTACCACACCAGAGTAGTGTGTCTGGCTCAACAAGGCAGGGTTCTGGAGTCCCAAGCTGGCAGGGAAAACGGGCTCAGAGGTAATTTCAGCACATCAGGTGACAGTCCCAAGGGAGTCTCTGTGTCCAAACCCGTCACAGTCTCTGTCAGTAAAATCCTTAAGAAGTGTGGAGAAAGGATGGAGGGAGGTAAAGGTGCTAGACGTACAAATGGAATAGATACCATGATGGATGACAGCTGAGTGCTGTATTGCTGCTACAGATCCCACACAGTGACTCCATTCTGCCATCTCCGTGGAAACACTAGAGCAGTTGCTGCTGAGATCAAGTGAGAGTGAAGGGGTAAGAAAAAGGGAGAATCTCAAACCCTTCCCCACTGTCACTTCTCTCAGGATTGACTCAAGATTTGAGTAGGGGGCATGAAGTAAGAGACTCCAGCTCAGCAAATACCAGAGCAGGCAGAATTCTCTCATTGAGGAAAGGGAGAAATCTAGGAACAAGCTTATCAGTACAGCTAGTGTGTGCGTGCGTGCATGTGTGTTCATGCTGGGGATTGAAAATTTCACATGAAAAGTTTTCATTTCCCCCCTTTTTGTCCCTTCAAATTTTGAAATTGCTGAGCAGGTGGTGGAGAAATGACATTAAACCAAAACTTTTCACAAGCTTTTTAGAATGTTTTTACTTTTCAAATTTTGAAGACATTTCTAAATGCAAAAGGTTTCTACTGGCTCTACTTAGTGTGCAATCAGAAAAGTCTGGCATTACACAGAGAAATCCTGTCTGACCTATATGGAGTTATTAAAAATGTGCAGAGATAAAGCTGTGAAATAAAATAAGATTGAGCTAAAAGGAGCTTGTTATTTTACTTAGATTGGAAGTTCTTTGGCAGACGGGGCCATGTTTTTATTCTGTGTTTGTACAGCACCTAGCACAATGGGCCCCTAGTCCATGACTTGGGCTCCTAGGTGCTTCCACAATACAGGTAGATAGGTAAATAAATAAATAGTTATATCTGAGTACAAAAAAGGAGTTAAACATAATAAACAAACCAATATGACTCTCACCCACAGACATTGACTCCGTGGGTGCTCCAGGGCTGGAGCCCCCACAGGGAAAAATTAGTGGGTGCTCCACACCCACCAGCAGCCAAGCTCCCCCCTCCCCATCTCCTTCTTCCCCTCCCGCGTGCCGCATCCCCAGACCTCCTCCTCCCTCCCTCCCAGCGCTTCCCGCCCCCCGCTGCCTAACAGCTGTTTGGCGGATCTTAGGACTTTCTGGGGGGGAGCAGGGAGGCAGTGTGCTCAGGGGAGGAGGTGGAGAAGAGGCAGGGCAGGGGTGGGGACTTTGGGGAAGAGGTGGAATGGGGGTGGGGCGAGGGCGGTGCAGGGTCGGGGTCGGGGGGGTCGAGCACCCATCGGGCAGAGGGGAAGTCGGCATCTATGCTCTCACCCCTATTAATTCTTTGACAAAAATCCTCAATTGTCATAGATAGAGCTGACTGAAAAATGGGGAATTTTCACAATGTTTTTTTCTACCTTGTTTTTGGGTGATATTTTTTCATAAAATTTAACACAAATTTCAAATTTTGAAAACTTCTGAGCAGCTCTCTTAATCAAAATGCTACTGAAAATTTTACTTAATAATAATACTTCATCCTGAATAGCCAGATTCAAAGAAGAAACACGTACATTAACAAGGGCAATAAATTGCAGCTTTGAATCAGTTACAGGGAAAGAAAAAACAGTTAGGTGGGAAGAACATCATAGATATATAATTATCTTCTACAATGAAGTCCATAAAACAATTGCACTCCATTTAATGTGACAATAACAGGAATATAAAAGCTTGAAATTCCCCTTTTATATGTTTAACCTCTGACAAAAAGGTTAAACACTTTTTACTTAGAGCTACAGTTTCCTGAGTCACATCAGGAAGTGCAAGAACTAGACAGCTCCAGATTAATGTCTTTGTTTGCTGACAGACTAATTGTAGAGTGCATTGCCATCTGAATCAGAAAACTAAAATGAGCATTTCTTGGTATTTCGGCCCCAGAGTGGGTCAGCAATAGATTCTGTGATCATCTGCACCTGTAGGAGAGGACAGCGATGCTGAAGGGAACTGTAACTCGACAATAAGGAAGATCTTAATAGTGAAAAACAGTCCTCTTTGATTTCAAGCAGCTGAGGTCTATTTTAAACATGTCGATCAATGTTAGTTATTACAATTCCCCTGGCAAGATAACAGGAAAGTTCTCAAAACAGAAAATGGAATACCTGTGAAAGTTTTCCATATTTTCCGGTTTTTGTCTGAAAGATACTTCAGGCCAAATCCTCAGCTGGTGTCAACAAGCATAGTTCCATTGACGTGGCTGATTACCACCAGGTAAGGGTTTGGCCCATTACTACCTTAGGGTATGTCTATATAGCATTTTGGAATGAGCCTCCCAGCCCAGGCTGACAGACTTGGGCTAGCAGGGCTCGCACTAGTGCACTAAACATAGCTGTTCAGATAGCACTTCGAAGTTAAAGATTCAGGCGGGTAGAGCCTGATCTCCTGCCCAAGCTGCAACTTCAAAGCACTGCCTATACAGCTATTTATAGAGCACTAGCATGAACCACCTCAGCCTGAGTTTGTTGACTCCAGTCCAGAATGCTGCCTAGACATACCCTTATTCGATTAGCACTGATGTTCAGAAGTGCTGAGCACCCACAGTTGAAGTCAACTGGAGCATCAGACACTCAGCACCTTTGAAAATCAGGCCTTTAGAGCCAGGCTGTGCCATTTAGTTTAATGCCCTAAGTAAGCGTTGGTGGGGAGTTGCAGAGAAGAAGGAGATTTGGGAGTGATTGTACCTGGCCAAGATCCCTGCTACATAGGGGCAGTGAATTAAATGTACAATCCAGTACAGAGTAGGGCAGTGCTGGGGTGCCTCCTATATGCTCCATTTGGGACAATGTGTGGAGGAAGTGCCTGGAGGAAGCCATCCCTGTGCTCCCTTGAGTACTGATGCACAGGGAAGGCTGCCACCTGTGAAGCCAACAGCTCAATTTGGTTCCCTTCTAAGTACAGTAATGGCACTGCCCAGTCTGAAAGCTGACAAGATGACAGCCATGTTGGTATGGCTGCAGGCCTCACATCATATGGCGGTGCTGATGTAACATATGAACTGTGTCATGACATTGCAAGGGAGAAAGCCTGTGCTGAGGGAATTGTTATATAACGATGAAGCCCAATAAGATAATAAATCTAATCCTTGGATGTCATCTATCCAATATGTCTAAAGAATGAAAATACCGTATTATCCATAATTTCTAAGGCCCAGTGTAACCACCCTTACACATGTGGAATAAGTATTTCACTCCATAACTAGTCTCACTGAAATCAGAGAGACTGCAGTTAAAGTAAAGTAAGGGTTGCAGAATCCAGCTCAGATTTAGTAAACATTTCCCTCCAATACAACAGAACCTGTGTTTGAAGAGTGTTTGAAAAATAATAACCATGATTTATTTGAGTTAAGCATTGGATTTAAAAATGGGAGAGGTGATTAATGAAAGGATTGAAAGAGCTTGCACACTCCAAACTACAGAAGGGACCAAGCTGTAAAATTCAGATTCAGATTTCAACACCGCCCTCCCAACACACAAAAAATCATTCAAATAATGAGTTTTACATCAGATTTATCTCTAAAATTTACTACAGCAGTTGTAATAGAAATACTGGATTTTCTGCAGAACACTCTGTGTTGCTACCAGCCACCAGGTGGCAGTATAATTAGTATAATTAATACTAATAATTAGTATAATTAATACTAATAATGTTCATTATCTTGCCTTGTTAAAGTGATTATACTCCAGACTCTTGCATATATTTTATTTATATAAAATGACACATTTACTAATTCTAGCAACTGTATAGCATTCTGTGCATGCTATGAGTCCTATTTATGGGATTGTCTTTTGTTTTAAAGCCAAGATGTTGTTCGGGTGGATTATTTCAATGTGGGGTAATTGACACAGCATTCAGCATTAGTCTGCAAAACAGATATTTTTGTTTATTTAGGACAATAGGAATAGCTTGTAAATTGTCAGAATGAACACTACTTCACCCTTGGCCCATCCATATAAATGAAAGGTCCCGTGCACCTTCTGGAGATACTCTGTTGTGGGGAAGGGTACAACTGGAAGACGTATGTAGATAAGGACCCCTTGACCAATACCCCCAACAGAGGGCGCAATAAAACAGCGGTGGATATTCCAGCCTACTGGCTAGAACAGCATGCGCAAGCATTCATGCTAAATGCACTTGTGTGCTCACCCAACTAGGGGTCAAAAACAATAGCCTGTAGCCTGTTTCTCCTAGAGTCAGGAGTAACTCGACTAAAGTCAATGGGGTTATATTGATCATGTACATCTCAATGGCTGGAAGTTAGAGCCAAACAAATTCAAATTAGAATTAAATTACAAATTTTTATCAGGGAGGGTGATTAAGCTTTGGAACAAACTACCAAGTGGAGTCTCTATTTCTTGATGTCTTCAAATCAAGACTGTATGCCTTTCTGAAGGATGTGTTTTAATCAAACACAAATTATTGGGCTCATTACATTGGTAATTGGATGAAGTTCTATGGCCTGCGTTATATAGGAGGTCAGACTTCATGATCTAACGGTCCTTTCTGGCCTTAAATATGAATCAATTAAAATTGAGAGGAGATACCCTACAGTACTGTTTCTCTTCTATGATTGGATGAGTGCACAAGTTCTTTTGAGGCAAAAGCTTGCAACAAATGCTGGAATTCACTTTCCACAAACATTTTTTGCCAGTAAAACTCAAATCACTTCAATGTTCACATAAACCCCTCCAAAACAGGGAATAAACATCCTTGAGATACTAGTTTCATTGTTGTGTCAGTGCTGCCTGTTCCCACTTCAGCAAACTTCTATCAGTCCATTCAGATTGGCGTGAATCACTGAGCTACCACCTTCCCTCTATGACTGCAATAAGATTTGACCTGTAGGTGCAGGAGGGAAAAGTGAGGGGAGATTAACATAAGAACATAAGAATGGCCATACTGGGTGAGGCCAATATTCATCCTGGCTTACAACAGTAGCCAAAGCCAGGTGATTCAGATGGAATGAACAGAACAGGCAATTGTTGAATGATCCATCCCCTTTCGTCCACTCCCATCTTCCGACAGTCAGAAGCTAAGGACACCCAGAGCATGGGGTTGCATCCCTGACCACCTTGGCTAATAGCCATTGATGGACCTATGCTCCATGAACATATCTTTTCTTTTTTGAGCCCCATTTTAGTTTTGGTCTTCACAACATCCCATGGCAATGAAGTCCACAGGTTGACTGTGTGTTGTGTGAAAGAGTACTTTTGTTTGTTTAAACTTGCTGCCTATTGATTTCATTGGGTGACTCCTTGGTACTTTTTTTATGTGAAGGGGTAAATAACTCTTTTTCTCCATGGCATTCATGATTTTATAGATCTCTGTCATATCCCCCCTTAGTCATCTCTTTTCCAAGCTGAAAAGTTCCAGTCTTTTTAATTTCTCCTCATATGGAAGTTATTCCATACCCTTAATCATTTTTGTTGCCTTTCTCTTTACCTTTTCCAATTCTAATATATCTTTTTTGAGATGGGGCAACCAGAATTGCATGTAGTATTCAAGGTATGGGCATTCCATGGATTTATATAGTTGCATTATGATATTTTCTGTTTTATAGTCTATCCCTTTCCTAATGGTTCCTAACATTCTGTTAGCTTTTTTGACTGCTGCTGCACATTGAGCGGATGTTTTCAGAGAACAATCCACAATGACACCAAGATTGAGTGGTAACAACTAATTAAGCTCCCATAATTTTGTATGCATAGTTCGGATTATGTTTTCCAATGTGCATTACTTTGCATTTAGCAATATTGAATTTCATCTGCTATTTTGTTGCCCAATCACCAGTTTAGTGAGATCTCTTTGTAACTCTTCAGTCTGCTTTGGACTTAACTGCCTTGCGTAGTTTTGTATCGTTTGCAAATTTTGCTACCACACTGTTTACCCTTTTTTCCAGATTAATTTGTACATGATCTCTCTTAGACATCAGGGCCTGTGAGCTCATGTGTGACACAATTTCACACACACACAGACACAAACACCTTCCCAAACAAACTTTGAAGGGTCTGCATAGTTCTCTCTGTTGTCCTGTGAAGAAAATCTACACATTTACCACTACTGAATTATGGCCTTTGATATGAGATTATTCTGTGAAGCTGTACTTATTCTACTGTAATAAGTGATATGCAAAATTGGATGATTTCTTGATGTTGGTTTGGAAAACTTCATCTGTTGGGTTTTTTAAAACCAGATCAGGTCTTGGATCTCATTTTATCCAATTTTAGGGAGGATAGGGGTTTCAAGCACATGGTTTTGATCTAGTGTATCTCTGTCTTTAATACAGGAGGGCAAAAAAGACTTGCATTTGATTTTGCTAAACCTTGTTCCTCTGCATTTTGTTTTGCAAAACCAGAACTGAAATGGTTCAGACCCAGACCCAAATGCATCAAGGTAGGGAAGTTTGGATAAATGGTTTAGATTTTGAACAATCTCTAGTTATATTCCAGCAATAATGAATGAACACCACTAACCATAAAGTTCAGTACTACATCAAGTAATCCTGATAACCTGCATAAAAGGGCTAAGATGTGTTACTTCCAAACGATGACATTTTATTTTCGGTGTTTCATCATTATTCATTTACTATTCTATTCAATGAAGTAGATCTTGATGAATATATTTGACATTCATTTAGCTCTCTCTGTATTTCAATTAAAATTGTGTTATAATTGACAATTGTTGTAACTAATTGAAACAATACTGCCTTTTTCAATCACATACCATATTCATTACAGAAAACATTAAATAGGTTTTATGTCTGTTCATTATTACATAAAATCCATGGAACAGAAGAGGGATTCCCTCTTTCTCTTGAAATAAGAGGGTTTTTTCCCCCTGCAGTTTGAATACGTGGCTTAGGAGTGTTAGGTATCTAATACATTTATAAGTGCCCACCTCCAAATGACACTGCACTTAAAATAATTCAATGTCTTATATGTAAACTAGGCTCAATGGCCCAGCTAGCAAAGGAGAGGCAGCTAGTCAAGATAATCCCAAGATCCTGTATTAGGACCATGTGTAGAAAGACAAGGCAAACTAAATCCTTCTGACTGACCATTAAAGAGGCCCCAGTCTGAACCACTGGGCCACTTTCATCCCTTGTGCAAAGCCAGTGAAATTATCAGGCCCCGCCCAGCACCCATCCTCAGAATTCAGGAAGGAAGACAAAACTAGCTAGTTCCTTAATATTGCTAGACAAAAAGTCTGCATTCTAAGCAGGAGGAGACTGAGAAGGAACAGCTTAAGAGCCTTTCTGCCTGGGGCAAAGCGGGGGAGTTCTGGTGCTTGTACTCACCCGCTCGGCGGTTCGGGTCTTCAGCGGCATTTTGGCGGCAGGGGGGGCTTCAGTCGCTCTGCGTCTTTGGCAGCACTGAAGGGCCCCGTGCCGTCGAAATGCCACCGAAAACCCTGACCGCCGCCGGGACAGGGCTCGCGGGGCCCTTGCAGGGCCTGGGGCCTGGGGCAAATTGCCCCACTTGCCCCCCCTCTCGGTGGCCCTGTGCCTGGGACCCAATCCCCAGAGTGCTCAAGAAGAGTAAATTTGTGGGTTCAGGCTGGGATTTTCAAAGGAGCCAGGGTGAATCAGGCACCTAACTCCTTTGGAAATCCCACCAGTGAGTCCCACAAGTTCTGATTTTTGTCCAACTTTATTATCATCAACCTAACCCCAATCCAAACTTAACTGTCTCTATGTTCTCTCACCCCTACAAGTGACTCCACTTAATTATACCTCAGCAAGGAAATTTTGGTCCTAGTTTGGTCCCAGTTTGGGCATAGCACTTAAGGATCAGGGCCTTTGTATCCTCCTATTCTCACCTCCATTTTATGTGCTTTGAATGCCGAAATGGTGTCTGTCAGGTGACCTCCCTTTCTTCTTCTCAAACAGAAAGTGTTTTGCATTGCATTTAATCAATAACTCAAACGCAACCACCTCCCCATTTTATCAACCTATTTTTTTGCATTTCTTTTCATGGAACATGACTCTTACGCTCCAATTTCCAAACACCTTATTTGATATGATGTTGTTCTGTACTGAACTTAGATTTCTAAATTCTCTGGGGCAGGACCTGTGATCTGGTTAACTGTCTACTTAGGCACATTAAAAGGAACAAACAATGCCTAGGTATTTCAGTTCAACTGAACCTCTAAGCTGTGTTTTCCTGGAAAAATATATTACAAAACAGTAACAAATACAGCTGTCTGGTTTTTGTTATGGCTCAGGAGGCAGGAAATCTACCTGAAATTAGTTCAACCCACAGGATTAAAATTCTGAAGGAACAGAGATTGGTACTGGAAACTACCAAAAACGGTATTATAGATCTGTCCACTTTTCACTGCCTCCATGTTATCATCTTAGGGTCAGCTTCTACTCTCTGTTACATCAATGTAGATTCAGAATAACACCATTGATTTCAGCTGAGTTACTTTGGATTTATGCCCATGTGTATAAGATCAGAACATGGTCAAAAACAGAAATGTTTGGACTGGGAGTCAGGATACTTGGGTTCTATTCCCAGCTTTGCCACTGACCTGCTGGATGACCCTGGGCAAGTCACATCACTTCTCTGTGTCTCAGCTTTCCCCCTCCCTTTGTTTGTCTTGTGTATTCAGGCCCTGATTTCAGAAAGCATCACTATTCAGGACAATACTTAGCACATGCTTAACTTTAAGTATGTGCTTAAATCCCACTGAAATCTGGAGCACGGATGGAATTATGCCTGCGTGTAAGTGGTTTCCTGAACTAGGACCTATGACTGTAAACTTTTTGAGCCAAGGACTGTTTCTCACTATGAGGGTATCCAGTGCTTGGAGCAAAAGGGTCCCAGTCTCAGGTGGGCCTTGAAGTGCTACCGTAATACCAATAAGTATAATAATTAATGCATGAGTCTGGTTACACTTTCAAAAAATCTCATCTCACTAAACAGTCCAGGAGAAACACCCCTGTTCACTAAATTGGTTCAACACTCGAATCATCCAACGTTTCGATGGTATGTTTGCATCTTTCACAAGCTTTTCCTTTTCAAAGCCTTTCCTGCCATTTTGCAGATTCAGTTCCCCAACGGAGGTGAGAATGCTGCCTTCCTGATGCAGGCTTGCGGACATTGTGTGCACTTTGGATTTTAACATGTAAATTCCTGGAGAAGGAGAAGTGTTGAAAATAAAACCCAGACATCATTAGGGAATAAAGCTCAGGAAATGTCATATTGATTTAGTTGGCAATTTTCAAACAAACAGACATTCACACCGTGTTATGACTATAGGTGAAAGATTAGTAAGTAAGTGTGTTTGCTTAAGGTGCAGTTGAATAAATATGGTATTACTATTTATATTTTCCATTTAGTATCCCCTGTCCAATCAAAACCAATTGTTTGCAACTCTTAACTTGGACACTATATCATTCCGTCATCCAACAGTGATAACTCTTGGGAGAAAAAATAAAACAGCAGCCAGATAGATATCACAGAGAATGATGCCTCTTTGGGTGAAAGGATGGTGACATCTGCAGAATTGCAGTGGTACTGCAATTCCCCTTGCCCTGTATGCAGATTGAATTTTCAAGCTAAGGACAAACAGTAAAACTTAATAAATACATGAGTACCGTAACTCATGGTATTGGTCCTTCCCTGTACAACCTCGTACAGTCATTTACACCAATGTAGAGTGCAAAATGTTACTGAATCAGAGTGATAGCTTTTCAGAAACACTCTGCACTAGTACATAAGAGTACAAACGGTGCAGGGCAAAGGCAAATCTGACCCATTCAGTCTAAATGAATAGAGAGCATTGGTTGGAAGGAGCAGACGTCTTCTCTTCTGTAAAATCCCAACTTTCTTTTAAGCAAGTTTCAGGAAACTCATATTGTTATATCAGGCACTACATTTACCAACCAAACAAGAGATATAAAAAGGGCAGCATAGATTATGGTCTACCTTTTCCTTGCTATCATCAGCTCTTGACATGCAGAATCAGACTGGAATAGACTGGAAAAAAGCAACACCCAGAACACAAAATCACTGGAACCTGGCAGTTCGTCATCACTCTCCATCCAAAATCTTCCAACAAGCTCAAGCAGGACAAAACACAGCTGTACGCGGAGAGTAATACAACACGAGACTGTATATCTTACCTTTGTGGTTTTATCTGAAGCAGATGTATTTGCCTGCATTCAAACCTATTTACCTGCTCCAATCTCTCAGGCAAGTATTTGTATCCTTCAATAAAAGCTTGTCTTTGTCCTTACAAAGAGAAATCTTAAATATTATGTAATAATTAGAGTCAATACAAACAAAGAGCCAGGAGGCCCCAAGTTAGCTCCCTAGATTTTGGGAATCACAATTTCCTATCATTATTATTATTTGTATTTATTTTCTAGAGGCCCGAACCGGTGCCCTATACATATATAATAAGAGAAAATCTCCATCTAGAAGAGCTTACCCTCTAAATAGATAAGGCAAAGGAAGGGTGAAAGGGGCTATTACATCCCCATTTTACAGACGGGGAACTGAGGCACAGAGAGGTTAAATAATTTGCTCTAGTCACACAAGATGTGTATGTCAGAGTATGAAATTTAACTCAGTTCTCTCAAGCCCCTCCACTGCCTTAATCACAAGACCATCCTTCTCTAACCCCGTGAAAGCAATTTTGAGTTTCTAACAGATCATTTAATACAGTGGGCCTCTAAGGGCTTGTCTACACTGCAATTAAATACCCATGGCTAGCCCAGGTCAGCTGATTTGGGCAGATGGGGCTGTAAAATTGCTCTGTAGATGCTGGGGCTCGGGCTGGAAACTGGACTTTAGGACCCCACAAGGGGGAAGGAACCCAGAACCCGGGCTCCAGCCCAACCCCTAAAGTTCACACTGCAATTTTTAGTCCCACAAGCCTAAGGCTGCTGACCTGGGCCAGCTGCAGGTCTTTCATTCCAGTGTAAACATACCTTAACTAACAAAACTAGACTGTGCCCCCTCCAGATAGGCCATTCCATGAACCAGGCAGAAGGGGCTGCTGTAAAACAACTGGAGGCACTTCCTCCCCTTGCTAGCAAGAGGAAGACTGGGAAAGTGGGTTTATTGTTTTCTAAATGTGTATTTTGGAATGGTTAGTTATGCAGATTTAAAAGTCCATTTGTGACTGTTCAGTGCCAGTCCTTGGATTCACAATCCCTGCTGTCAAATATTTACAGTGTTCTTTTGATCTAGTGCCTTGAAGAGAGATATGTAGGAGATGAGGGGAGAACTGGCACAGCTGTCTTTTTTATGGTGTATTTAATTTATTTATATTTATATAAACGGACAGAAAAGACACTCATTCAAAGCCCAAGGCACCTTTGACCAGCAGCAACCTCCACTGCATGCAGCAGCAACCAATTAGACCTTACAGCAGGGGGTGGGGGGGAGCGGAGGAAAATAACCAGCCCTCCAGAAAAAAATTCAACATTAAGAAGTATCCACCTTCTCCAAAGCCCCCGGAATAGCTGAGTGTGATTGAATGTCAGCAAATCTGGGCTACTTTGGAGCACGGTAGAGCAGGATCAAAAGGCAAGGAGACTTCATGGTGACCACCCTGCCAGCAACTTCCTACCTATTCAGATGCTCCTTTCCTTTGCATATGCTAATATATATCTAGTCTAGTGGTTATTTCAGCTGAGCCTTGAGCACTCAGGAAATCTGCATGGGGAGCTTTCAGAAAATCTGACTACCAAATGCTCAAGCAACTTGAATAGCCAAACATCAGCTTAAAAAAGCCCCAGGACACTAAATTCCCTCTTCTATCCTTAGATGAGCACCCATATGGCTCTTGGCACCTGCCTGCCTACTGAATATTATTGGTTTAGTGTGCAGACACTGCCCTTGCCTGCTCTCCATTCCACTTCTGCAACATTCAAGCATGGAATGTGAACATTTGTTTTACTGTCACTTTAAAAACAGTGACCAAATCCCTGTCCTCCCTCCCATCTCTGTTCAAGGCTTTCCTAACAATTCAGGTGCAATTCAGGAGAGGTTACTGTACTCTCATCCTCCCTCTCCCATCCCCCTCCCAGCAGGCCATGGCTGCCTCATGACAGGATTCCTGAAGTGCCTTGAGTGACTTTGAGTGGAGGGTGTGACATTAAGGCCTGGCCCACACTAGAAAGTTAGATCGGCCCAGCTATGTCTCTGAGGGGTGTGAAAAATCCACCACTCTGAATGACATAGTTAAGTCAACCTAACCCCAGTGTAGATGGTCCTAAGTCAATGGAAGATGTCTTCTGTCGCCTTAGCTACCGCCTCTCAGGGAGGTGGCTTAACTACGATGACAGGAGAAACCTCCCGTCACTGTAGTGTGTGTCTACACGCTGCAGCATTTCTAGTGACAACATAGCCTTAGATATAAGAAGAAGAGCAGCAAGGTTTGGAAAACTCCATTGGCTGGGTACCTTGCTTAGGACTTAGCATCCAGACATCATGGTCACCCCATCACTGTCACAATATACAGAATTACAGGCCCTCTAGAAATTGCTCAAGTCCCAGCTTTGCCTCCCTTCCTTTACCAAATAACACAACCTGTCTGGACCTTATCTAGCACACTGGGACATCTAGAAGCTAAACAATTTGCTGCAGGTAAATAGATACTACCCACATTCTGCCTTGAAATTTCTCCTGGTTTTCTGCCAAAACCAGCTGCCAAATGCTCTATGCAGTCACAGGAAGTCCTTGGAAATC
This sequence comes from Trachemys scripta elegans, assembly GCF_013100865.1. NCBI lineage: Eukaryota > Metazoa > Chordata > Testudines > Emydidae > Trachemys > Trachemys scripta. The sequence goes on along the minus strand of NC_048301.1, from coordinate 104,200,397 downwards.
TCCCTGCACGTGACTTGGTCAAGGTTATCCAGGAAAGGCCATTCACTCATGCAGGCAGAGGTTTCTACAATTCACTCACCCCTGTGTCTGTGGGAGCACCTGTTCAGGGAAGTAACTCACCGCAGAAGAGGGCAAGCTGGTGTACTCCATAGGCTACATGTTGACTAAGTGCAGTGTGTCCAGGATTCTATGCCTTAACCATCCTTCCACTCCTGAGAAATGACCATTTCCTCTGTATAGTGCTGCATTTATTTTAATAATATTCTTTTACTATTTTGTATTTTTTTACTTTATTCTGTCACTCATTCTGTGGGGTCCCTCATTGATTTCACTAGCAACTATGCCATATAAGAGTCCAAGGAATTGCTCAAATCCTCTGATGCTACGTGATCTGAGCATTGCTCCTACCCTTTGATACAGTAACATGCGATCATGAGGTATTTTGAAAATCTGCTGTTGCACAGGCCTACCCCAGAGTAGTTAATCATTTTCATCACTACACGATGAAGCTACTTGATTAGAGCTGCCAGGAATTTTCCATCAAAATGTGTTTTTAATAGAAAATGCAGTTTCCACAACACTGAAAGTTCCTTCAACAAATTTTGATTTTACCAAAATGTTTCAGTTGTCTATCAGGAAAGCCAAAACAGAATATTTTGTTTTGGATCAACCCAAATTGAAACATTTCAATTTGTTGAACCAAATCTAAGTATTTTGTTGCTTCAAATCACTTCAACATTAATTTGTTCTCTTGAGCTGTCGCAGTGCCTCATGGAAGTTACAGCTTGCTTGCCTCATGCACCCATTATCTTCTGTGGAGTGGGCTCTTTGGCTGGACTACATCTCCCAGGACTCACAATGGTCTTGTTGCTAGTTGAACTGACATGGTGCATCATGGGACTCGTGACCATGGTGCATTATGGGAAATGTAGTCTAGCATCTGCATTACAACTCCCATGAGGCACTGCAGCAGCTCAGGGTGACATAAATTAATATCAAACTGAGACAAAACAAAATCTTTTGATTTGGTTCAATAAACCAAAGCAAAACATTTTGATTAAGGAATGTAGAAATGTTTTGTTTTGACATTTCCAAACCAACATTTATTGGAATTTTCCATTCTACAAAAAAATTCAGTATTTTGACTTTTCATCCTGATTTTAGATTAAAACAAATTTTTAAGTATTGGAATTTCACATGGGATGCAAATTCCGATTTTTGACAAGCTCTATTACTGAGTTTTAGAGAGTGGGACTGAGTCCTAAGTATAAATAAGCAAACCAGAGTTAAGTATTGTTATCTCAATTTACAGATGGGGAAATTGAGGCACACAGAGGTTAATCTATTACCTGCCCAAGGACAGTCAGCAAGTAATTGTCAAAACCAGGACTAGAAGCCAGGACTTCTGACTCCCTGTCCAATGCTGTAACAATTAGATGATGACGCCACCTATGATAGGAACCATATAATAGGGCTAGGTGGGTGTTGGAACATTTGTAACTGGAGACAACTGAGCTAACAGTGTATAGTCTGTGTAATCAGAATATTTTAAAAAATACTTTTTCCAGCCCACACAGGAGAACTGTATTGCTCCATCCTCCTACAACGCATTGTACTGTATTTCTTCTTGCTAATACTGTGTCAACAGTTTGTATAACACTCCTACTAACACATCCTTAAGTTAGAAGTAGGAAGTGAGTAATAATGCAATCAAGTGCATCTCTTGTGTTATTTTTGTGTGTGCATGTAATACATTAGTGACATGTGTGACTGCTCTGAATCAATAAGAGAGATTAGATTGCTTGATTGCTGAGCAACATTACAGAGAAATTAAAAGTTGCCCTTTTGTTGCCGTCTTGCTTTCAGAGATATTTGTAAAAAGAACAGGAGTACTTGTGGCACCTTAGAGACTAACAAATTTATTAGAGCATAAGCTTTTGTGGGCTACTCTAATAAATTTCGTGGGCTACTCTAATAAATTTGTTAGTCTCTAAGGTGCCACAAGTACTCCTGTTCTTTTTGCGGATACAGACTAGCACGGCTGCTACTCTGAAACCAGAGATATTTGTGTCGATAAATATAGGTTTCTGCACTTTATAAGAGAGCAAAGACCTATAGCATTGAAATTACAACTAGGGGAGCAAAACACATTGCAAACTTGTCAACCTTAGCAGAACTACTTTAAAATACAAATTGACTCCTGCTTCACTATTGCATTGAGTGGGCTCTTCTTCTGAGGCTGTGTAGAAATGAGAATTAGGGAAGGGATATTTCAAATGATGGTTTAGAAAACAAACCAAAACACTTAACCCTTCTGCTTCCCAAAAGCTAAATCTCCCCAATGATCATTTGAACACACCCAGCTACAACTGACTACATGAGGTGCATGACAGGGGATAATCAAGCCCTTAGGTAGGTCTACCCTGGAATGAAAGACCCAAAGCATGGCTGTGGCTGGCCCAAGTCAACTGACTCAGGCTCGCCAGGCCCAGGCTAAAAATTGCTCTGTAGATTTTCAGGCTCAGGCTGGAACCTGGGCTTTGGGATCCTCCCCCTTTGCAGGGTCCCAGAGTTTGGGCTCCATCCTGAGCCCCAACGTCTACACAGCAATCTACGGCCCCACAGCCTGAGCCAGCTGACTT